>NC_077234.1:180548743-180658743 GCF_027887165.1 Monodelphis domestica | reverse complement strand
TCCTTAACTTGCTTGAATTATATGAATAGCAAAATGTTCTCCAGGTTATAGGGTATAAACCTCTTGGTCACTTTTTCTATTATTGCATCATTTCAAATTGCATTCCAGAATGATTTGACCATCTCACACTCCACGTGATGTCTATCTTTCTGTAGCCTCTCCAATACTGTTTCAGGCTTTTCTTGAATATAAATGATACCCCAGAGTTGTTTAGATTTGCATTTGTGATAGTGATTTGGAAGGTTATGATTTGTTTTCAGTTTTTCTTTTAAGAGTTGTTTTTATACTTGGATCATTTATCCATTTGGGAAGAGCTATTACTCTTGTTTCAATTTCTTACATGTTTTCAATCAGATCTTTATCAGAAATATTTGATAAAGATTTCCCTACCAATAGATTCCCTTCTTCCTTAGTTACTTTGACTGTGGTTTATGCAAAACATTTTTAGTTTTATGCAATTAAAATTGTCTATTTTATTTTTATAAGTACTCCTATATCTTGTTTCTTAAAAATTCACCCTTTAGCCCTAAGTAAGATAAAAACCCCTATCTATTTCTCCTCTGATTTTTGTGGTTCTTTTCTTCTCTCTAATAAACAGGGTCCAAGAGGAAATCCAGGATTACCAGGCATGGATGGTCCACCAGGCTACTCAGGACCACCTGTAAGTTCCTACTTCTACTATACATTAGTAAAATCTCTTGGGAAAAACATGGAAAGAAGAGAATTTATTTTGCAATAAAGCTTCATTAAAGTATCATTAAACAGTCCCCATCAGGGGATTTTGATCAATATAACATTGTCCATTAATTTTGGTTGGGTAGTGTGGTCCTAAGCTGAGGAGGTCTGCTGCTGATTTGTTATGCAATCAACACGCATTGCTTAATAAACTGATATAGTCTGAAGCTCAAACCTTTGCTTCCTCAGTCATGTCATCTTTTACCCACCACAGTAGATAGCAGGAAACATTGGATGAAATATTATATTTTATCATTATAAAACATGCAGGATTTAATTGCTTTTGCTCTGAATTCTCTCATACCAGTATGTTAAAATTTCCAGAGCTGTAGGAGAGAGGATACAATGTGATGTTGCTTATAAGAAAAAAGGAATAGAGAGTGGATCTTTGATATCACTGCTATAGGGAATGCTGTGCTATCCACACAGATCAACCAACAGCCAACACAGGAACTCATTTTCTATAGTGTTTGGTCTTAGAGCATTGCTTGAGGACCTAAAGGTTAAATGACTTGACCAAAGTCACCCAGCCAGTAGGGTTCAAAGGTTATACTTGAACTCAGGTCTTCCTGGCTTTAATGCCAGCTTCTATATACCACATTCTTTTTTATAAATCATGTATTTATTGGTTATATAGGATTATCTATGTATGAAACAATAGCTAGTGGCCATTTAGATTTTGTTGTAAATAGGGAACAAAGTTAAAGAAATATTTATCTTGTAACGTCACCTCTTTAATGATCTAAATTGTATATCAAAACACAAATATAAGATGTTGAAAGATTAATATTAAAAAGAAAATACCAAAGACTCTCTTTCACATAATTTTAATTTTAGTTTTATCTCTACATATATATATATGTGTGTGTGTGTGTGTGTGTGTGTGTGTGTGTGTGTATAAAATGCATATACACGTTTTCATTAGCTATTTAATCTCCACTTAACTCACTTGGTTTAGGGTCAGGACATGACATGGTCGTGTTTCCCTTTTCAAAGACACATCAAATTGTTTCTACACTGTGTAGATTCTATTTATTGCAGTATTTTTCATAAACAAGTATCCAGTTTTATATTCCACTGGCTTTCCTTAATTTAACTAAAGCCCATTGACTGGTTCACATAAAAACCCACCCAACATGATATATCAAAAGAAATTTTATCCTCTTTAAAAACAGAAAACACACACACGCAAACAGAAATTATATATGGGATGAGTAATCCATCAGAATTGAAATTTATCTTTGGTAACATTTTTAAAGAAATCTACATAATTATAATGTCTTCTTTTATAGGGTCCACCAGGCCCTCCAGGACTTCCAGGTGAAAAGGTAAAAATTTTTTATTGGTTTTGAATTTTAAATAATCAGAATAAAGAAATTGTGAAATTTCTTAGTTAAAAAATGTACTTTTTTTTTTTGACTAAGTGGCTTTAAGAAACTTTGTAAACATGTAATCTGTTTCCCACTGATTGTGAATTTCTTGAGTACTTGTGTCTGTTTTTGCCTTTTTACTTAGCATGGCGCCTGGAAGCAGGCCCTTAAATGCTTGCTAACTTGACTTATATCCAGTATAGGGAATGATAGCTTTCAAAGTTGGTTTCAAATTGATTTTTTAGTCTGCTGTTAATGACCTGAAGAAGAATGTTTTCGTGGTGATCAAATAAAACATAGTTATGACATTTGTGAATTTTTTGAGGCAGTCAAAATACTACATTGTAGATTTAATTCATTTAATACTATGCCTATTTATATAGCCTTTGTGTCTAATTTTGAAAGACAGAAACTCCTATAATAATAAAGTTCTAATTTTTAACCCACAGGGTCAAATGGGTTTGAGTTTTCAAGGACCCAAAGGTGACAAGGTAAGTTGCATTAGATTCCAGATGATTTTCATTTGAAAATATTTTTAAAATAATAAAGTATTTCCACTTTTCTACTTAGTTTCTATACACAACAGGAAAGAGCCTTCCAGCAGACAGTTAAAAAATGTAATTGCCAAATGGTAGCTGTTAGTATTACAGCCCTCCTTTGCCATATATCTTTTTCTTGCATATTCTCTATACGTTTTGATCTCTTTACAATGAAAGTTTAAAAGGATATATTGATATAAGGATGGGATGAAAATGACAGAAGCAACACATTTTTGTCAGCTGTTTTATCTCTACTTCAACTCATTTGGTTTGGGATGACAACATATTTATTTCTTTCAAATGAGTATCCCCTTTTAAAATCCACTGGCTTTCTTTCATTTAACCAAGCCTTTATGCTTGGTCCACATTAAAATAACTGAAAATGATACATCATAAGAAACTGCATTCTCTTTAGAAAAAAAAAAGAAAATGTAAAAAACCCACAAACACTTTAAAAACTATTGATCTTCATTGTATTCAAATATTTTAAAATGCCAAAATTCCAAAATGTTTTGCTTTTCAAATTAAAAGACAATTAACTCTTTTAAAAGAATTAAAGTATAATGAAATGAAATAGAATTTCATAAGATTTTATTCTGCTATTAAGTTGGCAGTTAAAACTAGTCCAATATACAATTATGTATTAGGTAATTAATCAATGTAAGGCAATGTAATACATGTAAAAACTATGGGAAACACAAAAAAGATGACAAATTGCCCCATCCTTTACATACTTTACTATCATTTTGCAGAATTAAGCTATGAAAAAATTAAATAGCATTAAAGGATTTAAGTAATAGATCAAGTCATTTACAGAAGAAATGTTTTTGATTCATAGACTTGGAAAGGCAAGCAACTTCAGAAATATTCATACCATACCCTCACTCCATTTTCATTTCCACTAATGAATCTACTAAGAGTATTGTGATAAGGAAATCACTTTAAAAGACTGATATATATTAATTTAAGGTCGCCAAGGAATTCAGCTATGTAATTCCTAAATGAAAACTCAAGTCAGCAGTCAACCTTTTATGGAGTTTAATTACAAACAGGATGAAGAAAGGTATTAGAGAGAGAGAGAGAGAGAGAGAGAGAGAGACAGAGAGAGAGAGACAGAGAGGGAGAGAGAGAGAGAGAAAAGGGGAGAGAAGGGAATAGGGCTTAAATACCCCTTCTGTTTAGGCTGGGCCAAAAGGCCCAAGCCCTTAGATAGCTGGGGCAAAGAAAGGAGATCAGTCCCTATTACTCACGTGACCAAAATGGAGAAACAGTCTCAGGGGCCTCCACCTCCAGCTTCCTTCAGAGCCAACTCTCAAAGCACCACCTCTCCAACCAACCACCTTCAGTCCTCAGACCCCTCTATCTTTAAGCAAACCATCCAAGTTCCCTCCCCTCAGTTCTCACATCTACCAATCACTGTCCATGTCTTTCCTGTGCCAATGGTGGCTCTAGCTTAACCCAGGACCACCCAGAGGTCTGTGGCTTTGCACATGTCTGTTGAAGGTCATATTCTCAATAATTAAATCTTGATCTTTGCTGCAGCCCTTCCTAAATCCTGTTACTCTAAGTAGGGTGGAGATTGTATTTTCCAAGACCTGGTTCTGTCATTCCAAGTATCTCTATTGTATCAATTCTAAAATCAATCATGACTCAAAGAACTTCCTGTTCTATGCTTAAGCATAGGTCAAAGCCCTTTCCATTGTTCAGCAAAAGGTTTTTGTCCTAAAGTAATCTTAAGAAGGGAGGAAGAGGAACCTCCCATGCCAATGGGGTTCACATTCCAATAGAGTTCCCACTATCAATAGGAAATTTTTCAAGTATGAAATTTCCCAATGGTGAAATTTCCAACATTTATAAGTCTAAGAAATTTTAAGGTTTACAGTATGCACGCAGGCACGCACGCACGTGCGCACGCGCACACACACACACACACACAATCACAATCTTAGCCAAAAGGCTAAAACATCTGTGCCTAGTTTTCCTTGAGCTTTAGAGTAGTTTAATTAAAAACCCAATACATACTTTTTAATTTGATTTGTTCTTTTAACTTCCTAAATGATGGAAGAACTGTAGTCTCTGTGATTCTGTGTATTACAGAATGTATAGACTTTGGGTATATACACACACATGTAAAATGCAAACATTTACATAGTTCTCAACATAGCATACTGAAGAGAAAGTCTCAAAGCCAGGAAGCCTGGATGCAAATCTTGACTCTGACATATAATGTCTGTCTAATATTGGATAAGTTATTTAATTTCTCAGTACTCGAGGCCGATTCCAATTGCTGTAGTTTTTAGATCTTAAAATATCTCTGGCTATAAGAAATATCTCAATTAATTAATTAATTAATTTTATTATCTGAAAAATTGATAAATTTCATTGATATTTTTGCATATTCTGCATACACTTTGAGCTCTTTGTAGTGAAAGCACCCAAGGATTCTTATAGTGATATAGACAAAAGTCTTTAAGTTGCAGAGAAGTTCTAGTCTTCATTAGTAGGAGTTTCTCCTCTGGGGGTTCTCTAAAACAATGAACAAATGAAATTTCAAATCTAATCCCTCTGACTATCTGCCTGTCTGTCATACACACACACACACACACACACACACACACACACACACACACACACACACACACACACACACACACTATCTGCTATTTAATGGTTTTGAAGCCAAAAAGAAGACCAGATTTCTGCAAGCATGACTATTCTCAGCTGAGAATGTATTAAGTTTCCTTATTTTTCTTCTCAATATGATAATTTCTATGCCTAATCACCCCCCTCTTTTTTTAATCAATAGGGTGAGCAAGGAGTCAGTGGACCTCCAGGTGAACCAGGGCAAGCTCAAGTAGGAAAAAAGGGAGATTTTATTACTCAAGGACAAAAAGTAAGTATGTTAAATTTAATGAACATTGATGTCCTAATTTCAAGCATATCCAAAAGTCACAGTGAACATGGGTCAAAATCCATTTTTTCAAAAGTTATCTTGCATCTTAACCATATATGCTCCTGAGAATCCCAATCCTGAGTTATATTAAGCATCCCTGTGATCCTCACATTGATTTGCTAGAATCTGAGGAAATGACACATGCTTAAATTTTAAAATATAAGCAAAATTTTAATATTGGAGCTTGCTTTCTCCTTTCGAATTCATGTCTAGTAACCCATTTCTCATGAATCTCTTATTTGGAATTGCCCCATCAGCATTTACTTGGGTAAAATTACTGATATTATAAAAAAACTATATGAGGGTTTGGGAATTAGTATGAATATACAGAGTGCAGACTCTTGGTATCCTGAAGCAGGAGATGTAGTTATGTTATACAGGTTGATATTGGCTCAATTCTTTCCAACATCCATGTCTATACTTCTGGAAACCATAACATAAGTACCAGTTAACCAAGCTTCTGTGTTTATTTTCTTGTATATCAGAAAAGATTTGATGATTTCATTATCTTTTATCTGCCTTTTACAATTATTTGGAAGTAATCTTATGTTTTTTGTGTTTTTAATTCATTAGGGTCAAAAAGGAGAACCTGGAGCTCCTGTAAGTATTAGCTCTTAAAATATCTTTTCATGTCAGGAATCCAGTTTAATTGATTACTTGAAACATTGACAGATTTATTGTACTCATATTGTCATTTAAAATACAATGTTGTCTATGTTAAAAATCATCTGAAAAAATAGTATATCTAATCACTCCCTCTTTTTTTAAAGGGGTTGCCAGGTGAAAGAGAGAAAGGTGAACCTGGTAAACCTGGGCCTCGAGTAAGTGGCTTTCATCATATTCACCCATGAATTTCGTTATTGCTTATAGTAAACATCTTTTCCCTAACTATGGAATCATATGGTCATAGTATCATGGACTAAAAAGGGTCTGTAGGGTCATCTAGAAAGTGTTTTCTGAATGCTGTGTAAAGGTAGTGATTGTCTTCTTAAAGACCTCTAGAAAAAAACTTAGAATCTTAAGATTTAAATGATCTTATATAAGAGAAAGTAATACTCTTCAGTATTTCTGCTTACATTGCCATTCTCCTGATCAATAAGGATCAACACTTGAAAATAAGCTTTGATTCCTCTCTCTTTCTCCCTAGACACCAGCAGCCATGTGTTTCTGACTTCTATCAGTTCTTTCTAACCTATATTTTCTTACTTGTCCTTCTTTCTATTCCAATGGCTACTATCCTAGTTTAAGATTATTAACTTTTTAAAAACAGATTTTTATGGATACCTAATTTTTTCCTCCCTATTTCTCTCTTACCTGAACTATTTCAATGTTTTCTAGTCTCTCTTACTCCAATATCATTCCCTTCTAATGTATTCTACATACCAATGTCACAATTATCTTAGTATACAACAATTTTAAAATCTAGAGTGTATTACAAATAAACCCCAAACACTTTAGCCTGGAATTCAAGATTCTTTGAATCTGAGTCCATCCTACATTTTTTGCCTTATGCTCCATCACTCGCCCTGTATACTTAATGAAACTGGGAAAGTACACGACTGTTTCCTGTGCTTATTCTGTTCTTACCTGTGTACACACATTTGATCATATTTTCCTGCATGCCTAGAATATTCACTTTCCCTTTATTTTTATCTTCTAGACTAACCTTTAGGCCTGCCTCATCTGCCAATTATTCTTTTCTTTCCTCCCAAACTGAAATTAAACTTTTCTTTCTCTGATCTCATAGCATGTCACACTTCTTTGTATTTAATCTAATCTTTCTTTATTTATAGTTATATGAGTGTTTTTGTTATGGTGAAAAGACTGTTGTACTTGGAGGAAAGAGATCTAGGTTTAAAACTCAAAATTTTACCCTATAGAAGGCACTTACATTCACTGAGCCTTGGTTTCTTTGCATTAAAAATTGTGGATGATAGTTTTTATAGCCTATCCTACAAGGTTGTTGAAAAGAAAACATATCATAAATCTAAAAGTACCATGTAAAACCCAGTTAGCAAATTATAAGTGTGGTCAGGGCAAGAGAAAGTGCCATTCATTTTTTGTATCCTCAGGGATTCAACTCAAGACCTTGGCTGTATAGTATGTGCTTAACTGAAGTTTAACTGAATGGAGAGCCTGATTGTTCTTTTCCTCTTTGAATCATGACACTTTTATGTCATAATTGTATATTCTGCTAATGGTTCATTCTCTGTTGTCTAGGGGAAACCGGGAAAAGATGGTGAAAAAGGAGAAAGGGGGAGCCCTGTAAGTATTTATAATTCTTTTATCTTAGCCTATATGCATATACCCACTTTTACAACATGCCAATGCAATTGTTTTGCCCATCTATTTTAGGGGTTTCCAGGTGAAGCAGGATTCCCAGGAATACCAGGTCGAGATGGTCCTAAGGTGAGTATGACATTGTATTTGTACTTTAAAAGTTATGTCTTACAACTGTGCCTTTAAAAAAATTTAAACCAGGGAGTCCTTTATTTTCTGTAAGGAGAGCCTGAAGAATAAAATTCAATCAAGAAACTTAAAAGTAAAAGATACTTTACTTTTCTTTTTTTTTTTAAACAACAAAGCTCATATTTTACTCTATTGTTTGGATTTAGAACAGGGAGCAAGAGAAGCACAGACATAAGTAATAAAACCTTACATTTTAATAATGTTTTATGTTTATAAGGAACATTTATATATATGTGTGAAATAATCATGATGCTCATTTTGTAAAATCGAAAGGAACATTTATTATCTCATTTTAAAAAAAGCAAAAACAGACTTGGAAGAGAGGGTGACTCCATTCTCCAAGGTAAATGAGAAAGCCTTCTCATTATTTTAGGGATCACCATACTTCTTCACATTTCTCTGAATAACAGATATTCATCAGCTGGTCTCTGGCTGGTGGCCACCTCTGTTCAGCTTTCTCCTCTTACACGTAATGGCTGACTAATTTAGGACAGTCTTTTAGTGACCCAAAATTAAGAAGGGTAAGAATTGAGAAAAGACCATCAAATTTGAGAACTAAGAGAACTTGTTATTATTGGAAAGATCGTTTTATCTGAGTGATTAAATTTGAAGTCAGATTGCAAGGGAATGAGGAGTGAATGTGGATTAATAAAGGGGTGCAGATAATAAAGTGAGCTCTTCCTAGGAGCTGGTTCTGGATGATAGGTTGAGAGAATGGCAGGAACAAATAAAAATTCCCCCCCCCCCACGAATGAATGAAAGTTTGGGCATATTTGTAGTCAGTAAAGAATGAATCACAATATAGGAAGAAATTGGAGAGTAGAAAAGGGGAGGATTATGAGAAAGAAAGGAGATAAGATGGCCTGGCTAAGAAGGATTGTTTCTTCATCTTAGACTAGAGTAAAGGATAAGGAAATAGAAGATGTTATCAAAAGATCCCGAAGAAGGGGCAGCTGGGCTGCTCAGTGGATTGAGAGCCAGGCCCAGAGATGGGAGGTCCTAGGTTCAAATCTGGTCTCAGACACTTCATGGCTGGGCAAGTCACTTGACCCCCATTGCCTAGCCCTTACCACTCTTCTGCCTTGGAGCCAATACACAGTATTGATTCTAAGAGGAAGGTAAGGGTTTGAAAAAAAATTCTGAAGAATAGTGTAGAGGAAAAGATGAGACTCAAAGTTAATATATCAAATTTCATATGTATATTAATTGATACTACTATTGACATGACACTTTATGTCTATTTACCTATGGTTAATATTAATAATTATTATTGTTATTAATAATAATAAGTTTTTCAACTGCAAAATGGGGATAACGGAAGACCTTTACTCCCAGGGTTGTTATCTGGATCAATTAAGATAATATTATGAATAATAATAATGATGATGATGATAACTCACATTGATATAGTGCCTACTCTGTAGCAAATACTATACTAATGTGGAAAGGAAATAAGACTGACAGTTGGTGGGGGAAGGGGCAACTCCTCCATACCCTGCTACAAACCTCACATTATCCCCCAGTTTTCTAATCCCCCTCTCTTTTCCCAATAAATATTACACTAAGAACTTTACAAACATTATTTCATTTGATAATCTCATTTAAAGAGTTCAAGGGCCTAATATTATATAATAATAAAAATAAAATAATAATAATAATAAAATAAAATAAAAAAATAAAAATAAAAAAATAAAGTTCTATTTTACAGAAATATGAAGTATTTAATAGTATCATCAATTGCAATGTAATTTTTACAATAATAGAATAAATGTTGAATTCATTTATTTTTTAGGGAGACAAAGGACAAACTGGCCCTCCAGGTCCACCAGGCTCTGTAAGTAAAATAAATCTTAGATGTGTATTCTTATATTTTGGTGCTTTAAGTCCCTTGAATTTCTCATTGTTTTCCTTTAATTAATGTAGATCATCATTCCTAACATGCCTGATTAGATTGCCTTTGTGATGAATAAAAATTCATCTTTCTATGATCATCCTTGTGTTGAACCCTTTTTTCACTTTGACCAAACTGGTACTTAATTGACTGACACACAGTCATTGACCTCAATTAAGACTCTATTTAAGGTCTTATTGGCTTGGCAGGCTTCTGTGCAAGTTTGCATGCAGCTGCTAAATCTTTGAAGAATCCAGGGTTGCCTCAAAAGACTTCCGAGAGATGAGTGTAAGGCCTTTGTCTTGGTGAATATCTTTAAAACTTTTAAATTATAGGCCAAGAAGGATAGGGCTTAACAGTTACATAGGAATCTTTCCAAGACTGCCTTTCCCATCATCTTGGCTCATTTCTATTTCATGTGTTGCCATGATAGTTACACTCTGTCCATGGAGTTGTCTATAGGTGTAAATGATCAATTATCACCCTTTTTGGAAAAATGGGAAAAATGCCTGGGTGTCATTCTTTTTCTTTCCTTTTTATTAGTTAAAATATTTCCTGTATGTGACTTTTTTTTTTTAAAGGAGAAGTATGTACCAAAAATATGATACATTTTGCAAGAGGATTTTTGCTTATTTTTATTCAGTTTTTTAGATTGGTACTTTGTTTTCTCTTCTAGAGAGCCCCGAGCCATCAAAAACAAGACAAATTGACATAATATAAAAAATAGCAACAATAATGAGTGTTTGTGTGTGTTCGCTGATGTTAATCTGGAAAGACTTGGTTTTGTAGCTTTTCTTGAGTGTAAATAAATTAGCGTTTGTGAGAATGGTATATTGGGTGTAGGTACAAGTTATGAATGTATTTCCCAGCCTGCTTGTCTGCTTTCGTCTCTTGGGATTGCTTTTAAGGAGAAGCTCTCTTTTATGTTTGGTACCTCCATACCATCCATTAGCTTGTTAGGAATGTCCTGACTAATTGGAATTGCTTGTAAACTATGGGAAAGATGAGGGAAGAGGGGAGGGAGGCAACATAAATCATGAAACCTTGGAAAACTTATGTGCAGATTTGTTACTGAGTTAAAATAAAGAAAATTAAAAAAAAGAATATGCTGGCTAGCATCTCCCATAAGTATTTCCTTGGTAAATTTAGAAATATCCTTTTGTTACTGGCTGTTTTAGTTGAGAATCCATCCATACCATGGCTAAAGTATGTATGCTTAGGCATCCCTTAGGCTTTTTTTAAATTAGAGAAAACAAACCAAAATAACATCATCAACCCATTGATATTAATTCTTACATCTTTGCCAAGGTGTCTGGCTGATTTCTGTGTTAAGGAAACCTGAGAAATGTTGGGTTCTCTCCATTCACAGCTACTCTTATCTGCTTTAATAGCTCTTAAAGGGCAACTTATGGCTCCACTTGCTATAAGCAGATGTTGAACATGTCTTTGACAGAGGTCTAACGATTTTCTTCCCATATATGGACATATTCTGGATTCATCTACAGAGCCTAGTATTCAGGGACATCTTTCCCTCCTTTGATATAGGTTATAAGCACACAACCAGGAGGCGAAAAGGGAGAGAAGGGATATCCAGGTGCTCCAGGATTACAAGGTGAACCAGGTCAAAAAGGTAAGTTTCTTTTTGATCCTTTTTGGGCTGAATCCATTCTACTGAAATTGTCAGAATTATATTTTGAAAAGAGCAATGACTGAGATTTTACCTTTTACTTTAAACCATGGCACACTGAATATGTGTTTATATTACAAGCCTATGTAATAATTACAAATTTGCACATGGGGAGAGGGACTTTTTGGTAGTACTTTGATGTGTTTGTTTTATGTAATTAAATGCTCATTATATTTACTGTTGAAAATGAATGGATGGGGCAGTTCAGACCTGGAGATGGGAGGGCCCTGGGTCCAAGTGACCTCAGGCACTTCCTCGCTATGTGTCTCTGGGTAAATCACTTAACCCCAATTGCCTAGCCCTCACCTCTTTTCTGCTTTGGAAGCTATACTTTGTATTAATTCTAAGACAGAAGCTAAGAGTTTTTGAAAAATTAAAATGAATTTATTCTGATAGATAATAGCATTGCCTGAAGAAAGAAGAGTGTATTACTACTTTTCTGTTCTTTGGGGGATATATGAGGCTCATGTAGAACTATTTCTTTACTTTTTCAGGTGCATTTTTCTCTGTCTTCATTAGCATGAGTTATGGTTTGGGGAGATAAACCAATCAAGTGATAAACCTGACAAGCTTAATTCTTATAACTCTCTGTTTCTTTCTCTTCTTAGGTGTCCCAGGTCCACCAGGTCCTCCAGGTAAAAATTTGATTTATATTAGGAATTCCCCTCCCCCCCCCCATTTTACCTGGATTTTCTTCAGTGTGTAATAAATATTATAGATCTTCATGGAAATTGATTTGCACATTCTGCTTAATTTAAGAAGTGAAATTTAAGGGGGCAGCTGGGTAGCTCAGTGGATTGAAAGCCAGACCTAGAGATGGGAGGTCCTAGGTTCAAATCTGACCTCAGACACTTCCCAGCTGTGCGATCCTGGGCAAGTCACTTGACCCCCATTGCCTAGCCCTTACCACTCTTCTGCCTTGGAGCCAATACATAGTATTGACTCCAAGAAGGACAGTAAGGGTTTAAAAAAAAATAAGTGCAAATTTAAGAAGTTAAATTTTTGTTGAACAGACAAATTAACTAATGAAAATAAAAATAATTATTTAAAATAATTAAAATAAAAATGATATAAATAATTTTGGGATGATAATGAATATGTATAAATGTGTTAGGTATAATTATATTTAAATATATAATTCATCTTAAGATATTCCACGTGTATATGTTTATACTCATTTGCACAGTGGGATTACTACAACACAGTCTAATTATAAGTTGTCCTCTAAATACGGTTTCTCTTTCCTTTTATTTATCTTGTTTAGTATATTTGCCCAATTCCAGAATCTATAGTGACCTCATTTTGTCTCTCCTATTAAATTCTGACTCCTCTGGCTTTCAGGGACTTAATAAGAAACCCCTACATTAATTCTTAATACAAATTCACAATGACAATTAGACTTTTTCATGTTTCCACTTTCCAAATCATCATGCTAATTACGGTATCTCTGCCCAACCTTTTGTGTAGAACCTGCTCTCTTCTACCCATCTTTCAAAGCCCACTTCAGCTTTTGCCTTCTCTGTGAAGTCTTTCTTAAATACTCTAGTTGAGACTGAATTTGTTCTCTGAAGTCGTGTTATAATTATGTTGTTTTCTCATCTTATCTTATCTTATCTTATCTTATCTTATCTTATCTTATCTTATCTTATCTTATCTTATCTATCTTAGCACTCATTTGTTTTCTTAGTGTTATAGGTTTTCTACCTTAATTTCATTGAAAACTTCTTGAGAGTGAGAACTCTGTCTCTCCCTCCTTTCACACACACACACACACACACACACACACACACACACACATTATGTATCTGAAAGCATTTAGAACTACTTTCCTAAATCCATAGTCTCAGAACATACAATATATATTTGTTTGAATTATTAGAGACTAAGTTATCTTCTTAACTAACTTGTTCAGTACTTTAAAAAGTCTATGATTTTGTGATTTTGTCAATGTCAGAACTCTCCCCTCATTCACATAGATCACAATTTCTCTACACCTTAGGAGAATGACTCAGTTCTCATCTCTCTCTCTCTCTTTCTCTCTCTCTCTCTCTCTCTCTCTCTCTCTCTCTCTCTCTCTCTCTCTCTTTCTCTCTTCCTCTTTCTCTTCCTCATACACACATATATATGTTTTTCTCTGTGTATTAATGGATGTATGTGCATATCTATGCATGTATTTGGACCTGTATATTGATCTGAACTTGCAATTTCAATCACATAGAGAGCCTTTAGGGAGGAAACTATCATTACCAAAACAGTTAATTTCTTGGGCAATATTCCTACTTAAAATCTTGACATGAATAATCATAATTCATCGTGAAACTACATTTCTTATGTTCTAGTTTTTGAGGCCTTTAGGTACCCACTTGTTAGATCTCTTCTGTTGCTATGTCCAGAAAAATAATCTATTTACTACCCTTTCCTTTTTGTTTTAATTTTTCCTTTCATCTAACCCTAGTTTCTACACATAGGACATGTTTTCATTCCTTAGAGAGAAATTTTATATTTTTCTTATTGCTTCTGATTTGAATATTTAGAGTATTCTTTCATCATTTCAAGATAAGTGACAAACATTGAAGCCTAAATATCATAAAAATATCTATATATTCTTTCATATCTGTCTGTATGAATGTTACATATTTTATCCATGGAGGTTCAGTTAGCTAAGTCTTAGAGCATATCCAATGTAATATCATGTGTCCATGGGCACTTAATACATATTGAGGAATTATCTACTAGACTACTTCTCTTTTACTCTGTAAAATGAAATCATATTTTTTAGTGGTTGTGGGGTTCTGTGTGTGTGTGTGTGTGTGTGTGTGTGTGTGTGTGTATGCTTGGCAAGGGAATGGGTTAGAATGTGTCCTTTAATACTAATTGCTTATTTTCTGATTTAAGGCTACCCAGTCCCAGGGCAAATTGGTGCTCCTGGATTTCCGGGAGAAAGAGGAGAAAAAGGTGACCCGGGTCCTCCAGGACAATCATTGCCTGGACCAAGTGGAAGAGATGGGGTTCCAGGACTTCCTGGGCCTCCTGGAGCTCCTGGTTTACCAGGCCATACAAGTAAGTTATATTTATTAAGTTATTTGTTTCCCTTTTAATTCAGCCTGCTCTTAAGAGTTAGAGTGAGGCAAGAAAGCTTCAAACCTACTCAGGATCTCAAACAAAGCCTGTAGATTAAGGAGTCAGCTCTTTAAAGAATAAGGAGACAAGCTCAATGATTAAAGGTTATTATGAATGGAAAATTTAAATTGTTAGTATAGTGCCTAGAATTTTAACAAATAATCTGAGATCATTTTCTCCATGTTAATATAATTTATTAATAGGGGCATGCTATTTATTAATAAAAAATGAGTTCATCATGTCTGTCTCTTATGTGGAAAGATGCTCTTTAAGCCCTGACCCTCTCTTTTATAGGGAGGTTTGCCCTCTTTCTGATTGGCTTGATAGTTTGTACTTTGGACTTTCCCTGGCAGTCTCAATTGGCAGATCTTTTGAAAGAGGAAGTGGATTAGAGATCTCAACTCCTTCCCCATTATTTCAATCCCAGGGTGGAGGGCTACTCTTCAGATAGTGAAAGTTTACCCATCTAGGGACAAGTGACTGATCCTCCCCCAGAGCTTTAAAATGCCTTTGAAGGGTATTTTTATTCATAGGTAACCTTTTTATCTTGTCAAAGTATTTTACAAAAGACAAAATGTTTCAGACCATTTCAGTGCCTTGAGAATTAGGAGTAAATTTCACAGAAATATTACTAATATATAATACAATTCAACATTAATTTTTGTCACTAGGTATGTTATGGAATGTCTCTATAATACTATTTAATATGGAGTAAGAGTGTGTGTAAGCTTTGCTTTGATCATCATTTAAGGAGATTTAATTACTAAAATGTCAATTAGATTAGAATTAGAATTAGAAAATCCTTTCCTATAACATGGCATCAGATTTAATGGTAAAGCCCCATCAATGAGACTTTAGAATATATAGACATCTTGATAGGAAAATAAACTGAGAAAGTGAGGTGGTATAATGGGTAAGATTGCTGGACTGGGGCTTAAGGTGACCTGAGTTCAAATCTCATCTCAGACATTTACTAGCTATGTGACCCTGGGAAAGTCACTTTTTAGTTGTTGTTCAGTGGTTTTTTAGTCATGTTCAACTCTTCATGACTCCATTGGGAATTTTCTTGGCAAAGATACTACAGTGCGTTGACATTTCTTCTCCTAGGGCAAGTCACTTATCCTCTCTCAAATTAAATTTCACCTATAAAATAGCAATAATATTGGCAATAATAAAAACAAAGATGATCAAATGAGACAGCATACATAGCACTTTGTAAACCTTAAAGGCTAGATAAATGTTCGGTACTACTACATACACTAATGAGGTCATGGGATCATAATATAGAATTGGAAGAGACCTTCGAGGTCATCCAGTCAGTCCAGTCTCCTTATTTTACAGTTGAAACTGAGGCATAAAGATGTTCAATGACTTTCCCAGTTTTACTTAAGTATTAAATGGTATTTTACCCAGTTTTCATTCCAATGTGCCATGCTGTCATGCTTAAGGACACTTCTGCTAAGTATGTGATTTACCTGCTTCTGTTATTCATGTTAGGCATATTAGATTAGCTAATTTCCTACCAACCTACCATAGCCCTTTATAGACTAACATATAAAATAAGCACAGAAATCATGAGGCATTAAAGGGTATTTTATGAATGAGAATATGTTTGTGTACACAATATGACTTGGGCAAAGAGATAGCTTAAAGCTAATTGCCACCTTGGGGCACGTTAATGGTTCATTAACCATGCACAAGTTAAACAGCCTTGTCTAGAATTTCCTACTGAATTCCATGACTGTCTTTATTTCCCATATGCTTACAATGAGTTCCAGGCCATCTGTGTCTGCAAATAATCTTAATAGACAGAAGCTGTTCACCATAGATCATAATATTAATTTTTATACCTTGCCATCTAGGATTTCCCTAGTTTTTGATTTGGATTTTAAGTTATTTGTATTGCTTTGCCCATTTACTCTAAATTGCCTTGGCATCATAAATATACAGGCATACTATTCTGCTATTCCAGTGAGGGGTGATTAAAGGGTTCCCTGAGCAGCCTATTAATTGTATTTATAGCATTAGTTATGGTATTGTAGGATTGTCATCTATAAAAGATCTTAGAGATGAGCCAGTCCAGTCTCTTTTATTTTACCATCATCTCTCATAGACTCTCTTTGTAATACCAATGAGATGGACTTGAGAAAGGCAGTGTGGTATGGTGTTTAGATTCAGAAAGATCTAGGTCCAGATTCTTTCGCTAACTTAGTAATAAGGGGGATATCAGTTAACGATAGACCTCAGCATATCTCTAATGATAGTTAAGCAAAATTTGTAGTAGCTATCCCAAAAGGGTGGCTGTAAAGTGTGAAACTTCCTGCCAGCTATCTCCTAGGAAGTCCTGATTCTGTAAAATAAAATTTCTTCTTTATTTTGTTTCAATTCTAGATGGAATTGTGGAATGCCAGCCTGGACCACGTGGAGATCAAGGTCCACCAGGAAGTCCTGGGCGACCAGGATTGGCAGGGGAGATGGGAGAGAAAGGTAATTTATTTTAAGGGTTTAAGGATTTATTAAAAAAAAAAAACCAACAACTCAGTGTTCACAACTGATACTAAGTTTGTAAATCTTGGGTGTGTGGAATACTCTCAAGATATAGTTTTTGAATAATTGTCTTTTGCTACTTCTTTGGAAATTGTATCATTTTGAGCTTCTGAGATGAAAATGTCCTAGAAAAATAGGGAAATTTTGTAGATCTTTATCCCTCAGGGTCAGTATCATTGTTCGTTTGCCATTTCCATGTGATTTTATGTGAGTAATGCTCATGTAGACAAGTTCAGCAGATCAGACTCTGGGTCAGAATGGAAACATTAGCATGCATTTTCATTTAAAATTTCAGGAGCTCAAAGTCTTGTGAATGCCAGTGTTTCACTAAAGTCATCAAAATTAAAATAACAAACCAACAAAAGTTTAAGCATACCAAAAGTCTAGAAGTCAATCTAAAGCTTCCTTCTTTGTAAATCTTAATTTAATGGTCCTGACTTACTGCTTAGTGCTTGGTGAATTCACTTATTTTTTTACCCCTTTGACAAGTCATATGTAACATTTATGGTAGGGCAACTTTTGGCCTTCTGGCTCTATGTGCCCACATGTACCTATAGAGAGCTGTTTATACTTCTACCTCTGAATATACATGTCTCCATATTTGTTTACCTTTCTCTCTACATGGGCGTTAACTAACTTTGAGTAGGCAGCTGCCCCATTATTTTGATCCCACACTGTGTCATTTCAACAGGGACTTACTTCAGGTGGTGTGAACTAACACCTCAGGTATCAGTTCACACTTTCAAAGGAATGCTTACAGTATGAAAGAACATTGGCTAGGTGACTGGAAAAAGGGCGGCTGGACAAAGAATAGGAAGATTTCAAGAATAGGCAAGTGGGAAAGAATGTCCAGTAGGTGAAATGGGATAGCAATAGGCATTGATTTTCTTCACTTCTCTAGTAATAATGGTTTCTATGCTTTTTTCCCCTCTGGCATGCCAACAATTTGCTTAGAAACAAGGTAATTGAAGGTTTCATCTTTAAAACCTATACCTACAAGCGTAAGTGCACCTAAATTATCAAAAGACTTTTCTTGGATTGAATAATGCTTCTGAGAAGATAGGGAAAATATGTCATACCATTTGTCTCTATGGTGTGGTATGCATTGTTTTCTCCACAAGACCTTAATTTCAGATTGGTGCACTGGTTCTTTTTCTCTTTGATTGTCATCTATTAGTCAACAACATTTATTGAGTGCCTAGTCTGTGGAGAGGGGGCATCTAGGTGGCAAAGTGGATAGAGTTGCTGGGTCTGGAATCAGGAAGACTCATCTTTGTGAATTCAAATATGGCTTCAGACATCATTTGCTGTGTGACCCTGGGCAAGTCACTTAGCCCTGTTTGCCTGAAGATTTCCTCATATGTCAAATGAACTGGAGAAAGAATGATGAACTATTCCAATATCTTTTCCAAGAAGACCCCAAATGAGGTCACAGATAGACATTACTGAAAAATGACTGAATGACAAAAAAGTGTGGAGAGAGCACTCAGCCATAATATAGCTTACATAAACAGAATAAATTAAAATTATAAAGTATTTAAAGGTTTTCACAATATATAAAATATTATGAGGTAGAAAAGAGTTTACCCCTCTCCCTAAAAGACCAACAAAGACAAAAAAAATCATATACGATCTAAAAGTTTACTGCTTCAATCTTTATTGTGGGGGCTGAGGGGGAATGTTCCTCATTTTTGTTGTTGCTGAGAACATTTGAGGCAAAAATTGGTTGCATGTGAAACACTGGATTCAGAGCAGAATGAAAGAATGGGTAAAAAGTGTCTTAATTGTCCACAGGGGGGAAAAAAAGATCATACCAAGAGATATACCAATTCTATTACCTATTCAAAAACCAATAGAACAAAAAGATATGATCTTTTGAAAAATCTAATTTTAAAAATGTTTGCTAGTAAAAGTGACCCATTTACCTTTATTTTACTTGGTCAGCATAATGTACTGAAGATTTCTTTACATATAGTCTGCTCACATTAAATATACATTTCATTTTCCAGGTGACAAAGGTCAAAAATGCCTAACGTGTGATGTAGAACCAGGACGACCTGGACTTCCAGGTCCTCGAGGACCACAAGGAGAAATAGGTAAGATCATTAACTTTGACTCTGATTGGTTGAGACACTTCTTGGGCACAGATAGTATCTCAAGTAGCATCATTCTTGGTCAGAAGGATTGATAATCACCACTATGGCTTCTCAGTTCCTGGATTATTATAAAGAGGAATATGAATTTTTATATAACTTTTCTGCCCACATGGTATAAAATAATGTTGTATTCTCTAACTTATTAGAGCAAAGAATTTACTAAGAGCCAAATAGTTATAAAATAAATGGTTACAGAGACAGTCTCTTTACAAAGTCCTATTGCTGGATGAATTTAATCCTTTTTGCCAAAAAAGTGAATACAACATTCTTCTGGAAGACATCTGTTCCCAAAAGAGAAATTACTTTAAAAAAATCTGCTCCCAAGACACTTTACATGGCCTTAGAGTTCCTTTCCTTTCTTTCAGACTGTCTAACTGTCAAGATAACTGTAGTTTTCACTAGCATTTTTACTATTACATTTTTCTTGAATATCTACTTTCTATAAAGATGTTCCCACTTTTTATCATTGAATTAGGGATTTTAATGTGGAAAAAATGTGATGTTATGTTTGAGTCATGTGCTATATTCATTCCTCCTTCCCTCCATTTTTTTGTTTAGGTTTTCCAGGACAGCCAGGTGCCAAGGGAGACAGAGGTTTACCTGGACATAATGGTCTTGCAGGGATGACTGTAAGTCTACCATTATGAACTTAAGTCTATCTTTGAAGATATCAAATGAGATAATGAGTATCTAATAAAATCATATTCAGAAAGTGCTTAGCACATAGTAGGTGCTTAATAAATGCTTATTCTCATTTTAAGACAAATTATATGTTTATTTTTTATTGCTATTTTGCCTCACACAAAAGAAATACCATATTTCTGAGTGAGCCAGTCATATCATTTGTCTTCCTAACATAAGATTGATTCACTGAATCTCAAATAGGTCAAGTTTGTGGAAATCAGAGCAGATCTGGGTTTGCTTTTTCCACATTTCCACAAACCTGGTCTTGGTATTTCTATGCACGCCATAGATTTAAGGGATGCTATGCCATCTTCTGGTAGAATCTCTGTAGCTCCAATTTTAGCAATTTTTCAAAGCAAACAAAACGTAGCCTAGTGCCCTCCCGTGGCATCCCTGAGCAATTGCAATGGGCAAGCAGTTTGGTTTTCTATTGCATTTTTCTCAAGCAGTGCCATCATAGCAAGATACTCCCCCAAAACTAATTAGTGAATAGGCTAGACATACTTTTTTGTTACATTACTGGGAAACATGGATTACAGTATTCTTTTTCCAAGAGTTTATTATGCCTTTTCGTCATAATTGTTATCATTTTGGGTTATTTTCAAACCCTGTGATACTTTGGGAAATCCTTATTGTTTAGCTCACTTTACTATCTTCCTTATTATTCAGGTCACTTGGTGGTCATCACCATTACATGAAACCTTCTAAGTTCTGTCTCTAGCTTACTGTGAGAGAGAGAGTAATTGAAAAAATAGGTAAAAAAGTATTAGAGATTATTTTGTTATGCAAAATCAATACTGTTTTCTAATGCAATGAAATGTCATTGCTTTGTTTACTCAATCCATGTTCCTTCTGTTCAATTTAAGCATTACCTAGTATCTCTGATTCCTTATTGTGCTGTCTTTAATTTAGAAAAAAAATGAAATCTCTTTCATTGGTCTCTTTTGTTGTAGCAGAATTTCCCGAAGGGATGTAAACTGGGCAGGTGTTTTCTTAGCTTGCTAGAAGCTTCTGTGTGTAAGAGGGCCAGAACTGGGGCAGTTCAAGTAAAAGTGAAATAGCTTGAAGCAAACAACCATTTGTTTCCTTTTGAAGTTAAATCTTGACCTCTTGGCTTTCCAGAATAATCTTGCACCCTGAGCTGGGAATTGCAATTATTGTAAGTGTATCTAAATAAATTAAGAATTCAGCTGAACTGAGGAAACTCAGTCAATGATGACTATCAAAGACATGGGAACGTTGAGGAAATGGAAGAAGGATGCTCTTCCATCTATTTCATCTCTCCTTTATCAGCTTTTCTTCTAAGGCACATGAGATATTTCTTCCTTAAAATTTTGTTTGAGATTAGTCCTGATGCCCTTGAAGACCTTATTTAAAGAAACAGAAAAGGAGAATGAGGAGAGGAAGGAAGTTTGGGAGACAGGGAGGGGGAAGAGAGTGAGGGATAAGAAGACAAGAAAAAAAGAAAAAGGTAGAAGGTAAGGAAAGAGTAGGCCCTACTTTGAGTACCTGATTTTACAAACACACACACACACACACACACACACACACACACACACACACACACACGGGTGTGACTAGCTTTTAATGAAGAATTGAAAAAACAATATTTTTAAAAATCCTATGGGGGCAGCTGGGTAGCTCAGTGGATTGAGAGCCAGGCCTAGAGACAGGAGGTCTTAGGTTCAAATCTGGCCTCAGCCACTTCCCAGCTGTGTGACCCTGGGCAAGTCACTTGACCCCCATTGCCTAGCCCTTGCCACTCTTCTGCCTTGGAGCCAATACACAGTATTGATTCTAAGAGGAAGGTCAGGGTTTAAAAAAAATGCTATAATGAAAAGCATGACTCTTTTATCTAGCTACTAAAAAACTATGATTATTTTTTATTAGTATAAACTTTGTTGAAATAATGAATTTAATGATGGTAATTATAATAATATCTAGTATTTACATAGTGCCTACAATGTGCCAGGCTCTGTGCTATGTGCTTTACAAGTATCTCTTGTGCATTTAACTGTGCAACTTTAAACAGCTACCAAGGGATCAGTCAAAACTATAGAGTAATGCTTTCAGATTACAAATTGGTATATAGTCTGAGATTTCACCAATTGCCTCAATAATATTTCTCAGATATTTTGCTTTGAAAAAACAGTGTTTCCTGACAGCAAAGTTGACCAAATAGTCAAAGTAGGGAGGAGGACCAGGAAAGTATTATTTTTTTCTTTAATGGATTATTTCCAATATCAATAATTATTAAATGGGCTTAGGTAAACTAATAATAGCTAAAATTTATATAGAACTTACTATGTGCCAGATGCTGTTTTAAGCTCTTTTCAATTATTATCTCATATGACTTAATCTTCAAATATATGAACAATATGTGTTTATATAAATACATAAACACTATGATCCACATAGTTCTTTAATTTATATATTTCCTATTTATATATAAAATAGAGCATACATATATCTGCATATACCTATTTAAATATTTACTAATATAAGTATATATAATACATATAATAGTATATATGTAATATGTAAATAATTAAATATACTTATATGTGGATCTATAGATAGATACTTATTGTTTTTTAAACCCTCACCTTCTGTCTTGGAGGCAATACTGTGTATTAGCTCCAAGGCAGAAGAGTGGTAAGGGCTGGAAATGGGGGTCAAGTGACTTGCCCAGGGTCACACAGCTAGGAAGTGTCTGTGCCCAGATTTGAATCCAGGACCTCCCATCTCTAGGCCTGACTCTCAATCCACTGAGCCACCCAGCTGCCCCCTTAGATAGATACTTCTATAAATGATAGTGATATATATCTCAGTAACCAGGCTTGAACTGAACTCTATGTTGTTCTAGGAATTATAACTTTTAATTAAAATATATTCTATTTTCCCAATTATATATAATAATACTTGTCAACATAGAATAATAACTTTAAAAAGAAAGTCAAAGAACTTGCTTTTCCAAGATTTACACTTGCTAAGATTTAGATGAAGAAAAATATACACTGGCATTTATTTGTAAGTTGTTCATCTTGATCCCTTAACTGGAGGAAAGCTAATGATTTCTGGAATGGCCATTTGCCATTCAGTATTCATTCAGTATTGAAGCAGCCAGTATCTATTTTTTTAAAAACCCTTCCCTTCTGTCTTCCATACTAAGTACTGGTTCCAAGGCAGAGGAGTGACAAGGGCCACACAATGGGGGTTAAGCAATTTGCTCAGGGTCAAGTAGCTAGGAAGTTTCTGAGGCTGGATTTGAACCCAAGAATCTCATCTCCAGGTCTGAGTCTCTATTCCCTGAGCCACCTAGCTGCCCCTAGTAGCCAGTATCTATTTTGCCTAATGTGTAGCTGGTACTGTGGTAGACAAGATAAATACATTGGAGAGGGTGCTAGATTATACCTGTGTGATTTTAGACAAGCCAGTCCACCCTGCTGGGCATCAATTTCCTCACCTCTAAACTGAGAGTTGGACTAGGTGACAACCAAGAGTCTTCTGGCTCTAAGTTTCTGATCCTGTAAGGATCTTATCTTTGTACATAGAGTTTAGAACATTACTGCAATTATACAAGGTTGCCAAGACAATTATTTTGTAGCTACTCCCAGCCTCACTGAATATATACTCTGTGTTTTACATAGTTTGACTAACTATCCTTTTTTAAACATATGTCGCCTTCTGGTACATTGATGTGTTCAGCCCGTTAGTGCAGTGGACAATCCCAAATTAGGGAGAAGATTGCTTTACATACTCCCCAGGACCCTGGAAATGGGTTGAACAATGAATCAATCCATTGCAGAAAGGAGCAATTAGGCATTTACCATGGGAAGGATAACTGGCTTATCCCACTATAAACTAAGTGTGCCTCTGTTGAAAAACCCATGTATCCAAAGAGAGGACCCTTGGGAAATGGGAGTGGGAATGAGGAGGAATTAAAACCAGATACTGTACTAGAATATCCTCTGCGATTAAGCTTAACCAAATTATACTAAATCAGGTAGAAAGCAGAAGCTGTTTCTTGGTTCTAAAAGAACAAGTAATTTGGATTTATTTCGGTCATTTGAAACACTTGCAATTTCCTTGAGAACCATGAACTGCTGGATGAGAAAACATCTGTGGGTGTGCACATTCTGAGCAGATCTGGCTTTCCAGGAATTGAAAAATAAATGTATTCTAATATGTGGCTCTTGGGAAAGTAAATTCTAGTCTTCTGACTGCTCATAAGTGGCTAATTATAGAGTTGGCTGAATATTGGCTTTCCAGTTTCCACACATAGTCCTGGACGTCCTTATCTCCTAGAACAAAGGGTACAAACCTAAAAGGAAACCTTTACTACTTCAGTAGTGATTAGCCTGAGGGGAAAAAAGAACCCAGTGTGTCTAGTCTCACCTCTCATTGACTAATCTCCAATAACAGTTGAAAATAAGGAATCGAGCATCCTTGCACTGTGGCTCTAATGGCCCCCCAAACATTTGGCACCACACGAGGAAAGGACTCTTTGGATTTCTCCTCCTATGTCAGTGCACATGCAAATACTCTGCACCGATTTGAGAAGTTGTGAGGAAAAGCATGTTACCTGCATGGAACTGTATACAAATTCCATGCTATTTCTCTTCTATGTTTGAAATATCCAGAGGAGCAAAATGTAATGTTTTGAAAAGTAACAGAAAGAAGAATCAGCACTTTATCACATAGGAACTGGTTCTGTGGACAGCTAGATGCTTCAGTGGATAGAGTACCAGGCCTGGAATAAAGATAAGGAAGACTCATCTTTGTGAGTTCAGATGTGGCCTCAGACACTTCCTAATGTCACTTAACCATCTCTTTGCCTCAGATTCCTCTGCTGAAAATGAGCTGTAAAACGAAGTGGCAAATCACTCTAATAATCAATTTTGCCCAGAAGACCCCAAAATGGGATCAAAAAGACACAAATGAAACAATTGAACAATATCTAGTTTCATAGTAAATATCATTCAAAGAAAAAACCACATTTCTTCTTTCATGGCAGAAAGCATTATTGTGTGAGTTGATTATTAGACAAATCAGTGTGTTTAATAATATTGTATTATTTTATTACTACAGGGGCCTCCAGGTTTGCCAGGACAGAGAGGTGTTCCAGGAGCAAAGGGAGAGCCTGGAGAGATATTTTTTGATGCAAAACTCAAAGGTGATAAGGGAGAACCAGGTTTTCCAGGACAACCAGGTATCCCCGGAAGGGCAGGAACACCTGGAAGAGATGGCCATCCTGGTCTTCAGGGTCCTAAAGGCTCACCGGTATATTTATTTTCATAATTCAGTTTATAAACTTTAATTCCAGTGCAAAGCAGAATAAAGACATAATTTGAATAACTATCTGTTTTTAACAAATAATTTGACTAGTGTTCAGATATAAAGTTAGTGTCAAAGTCACTAAAGTTAGTGTCAAGTCTATAATAGTTGGGAATGAGAAAATAGTGATAATGATGATGGATTTCAAGCTGAGATTTGGGGAAGCACAGGTCCTCGAAACTAATGATTTGGCACAGCAGGAATGATTCTGAGAGATTTGCTTGAGATATTAAATTTCAAGTACTGATATATTGTTTTTGAAGACATATTGGGATATTTTCTCACTGTAATTAGGAAAAGCTCTAGGGGGGTTGGAGGATTGGAGAACAATAGAATAATCTGTCTTTAGCTTTCAATTAAATTAGATAATAAAACAATGCTGCTTAAAAAAGATGATTAATAACTATAGAACACCTATTTACCAAAACCTCCTAAGATTATGAAATGAACATGTATGATGGATATATATTTTTTATTAAAGGGTTCAGTAGGACCAAAAGGAGAACGAGGTCCCCCTGGAGGAGTTGGGTTTCCTGGGAGTCCTGGTGATATAGGCTTTCCTGGCCCACCAGGATTTGGCCTACCTGGCCCAGTTGGTGACAAAGGACAATCAGGTTTTCCAGGAAACCCTGGGCCACCAGGTGTCCCAGGTAAGTAGTTCAAACACATAAACTATTGACAAACTTATTATATGAATAATATAGTAGAACAGGATTTATGGATAGAGAATGGCCATGTTATTTTATTGCTTTGAAAACATCTTACTCTCTGTCTGTTTTTTCTGTCTCTGTCTCTGTCTCTCTGTTTCTCGCCCCTTCTCTCTATTATTCTCTCTCCCTCTCTCCCTCATTCCTCTCTCTCTCTCTCCTTTCTCCCTGCCTCTTATTTTCTCTTTCCATCTCACTCTCATACACACACATACTCACTCTTCTCCCTTCCCTTCTCCTTCCTCACTCTCCTCTCCTTTCCACTCCTCTTTCTTCTCTTCTCCTCCCCTTCCCTCCTGTTCTCTCCTCTCAATTTCTTTATGTCTCTTCATCTCTCTTTTCTTCTGAGAAAGATGACTTTAGCCACTGAATATATTGAGTCCAATAGGAAAAGAGTGGAACAAATAGCAATTAAGGGCACCAGCCTTGAGAGGGAATAGCAGAGTTTGAAAGACACGTTTTCTAGCTACTTTGCTATAAGCAAATGTAATAAAGGTCAGTTTAAAGCTGATTGGGCATTGCAACATCCTGTTGAGAGTAGAGCTAAATAAGTTTGTTTGCATTGCCAAGAGAACCAACCCAAAAAGCTTTGCTGTGAATTCTGCTTTGTATAAGAAAAGTTAATTCAATGAATTAGCTAATTCAATGAACCAGATGCCTGTTCAGTCAAGAGTTATCTTGGATCTTCTACATTGCCAGAGAGCCAGTTTGAAGTGCCTAGTACTACTCTATCTTAAGGGAGGGACAACTAGGTGACACATTGGATAGGGCCTGGGGTTAGGAAGAACTGAGTTCAAATGTGACTTCATATATTTACTAGCTGGGTGACCTGAGCAAGTCTTTTAACCTTTTTGCCTCAGTGTCTCACCTATAAAAATGAGCTGGAGAAGGAAATTGTGTGACAGAACTGGAGGCCACATCAAGGCCTGCAAACCAGAATTATGAGCTGTCATAAATGCACTGATTGTTCTTATTCATATGTTTCCTTCCTAGGTATCTGTAGGTTTCTGTCTCTTGTTAGATAATGTGTGCATTGATGGGAGAATGCAACCCCAGTTTGTGGACTATAATAGAATAATCTATTGGTTATTCTTGCAATACCTTATATTGAGTAACTGGGATTATACTAATGATTTAACCTTAAATTTGATTAAATATTTTATATTTTAGTACTTATTGGTGTTATCACTGTGGCTGATTGATTTTTTGTAAAAAGAAGCACACTAGAGAGGGCTCAGGAACTACAATGATAAGTAGGAGTGCATATCCCTCACAATATGGTTACTTGTAAGATTTTTTAAGAGTGTGAGTTGTATCTATGTAGTAGTGGTCCTTCTCGAGGACCTCCAGACTTCTAGTGTGAGGGCGTGTGATGATCAGCAGTCTATCCTGGAGAGGAGGCCACTCCTCAGGATAAGGTTTCATGCATAAAGGAATTCCAGCTATTAGAGTTAGAGGTCTGTGCCTCCTTAATTCATTTCATTCATTGTGTTAGCCAAGTTCCCTAATTTTTCTCTTTGAGTTAATATTATTCTTTCATAGTTTATAGTCATAAGCAGTAGTTTTCTGAATAGAAGAGCACAACCAGTGTTCTGGTAGGACAAAGGAAAATAAATCATAATTCTATCTTTCATGTCTATTTTGATCTAATGTGTAGACCTAGGATAATACATGTGCATATACAAACACTAACGATCCAGGAATCCCCGTAATTAGAGTGCACCTAGAGGTAGAACCCTTGTCTTTATGACTGCCCAGCTTAATCATAGCAAACCTCAATTGAATCTCTCCAGGTGAGGAATGAAGCTGGATTTACACAGGGTGAAGAACGTGCGTTAGTCAGAACTTGTAGGGGTAAGCGTTTGACTAAGTAAATATGTGTGAGCTTAATTAATTCAAGAGAAAACAGTGAGTGGTAAGAAAGAAAAAATGATACTGTTGAAATCTATGGATTGTATTTCCATTTCTTTGTTGTCTTCTCAGAAATTCTCATGACATACTAGAATTTTAAAATAAATATTTGTCTATGACCTTTGAGGTTTAGATGTTAATTATTTGGACTATGTAGTTCAAGGAAAATGCTGTCTTGAAAGATACCAGAAAATTTGAGAGAAGACATGGGGAAACAACAAACTAGGCTTCACTATTATTTTTGTAAATGAAATTAGATGTATTTTAGATGATGCAAAGATACAACTGGCACACACAGCCTTTCAATTATATCTATATTTCTGTTTTGCCAAGGTGCTAAGGGTGAAGCAGGAAAAGTGGTTCCTCTACCTGGTCCCCCAGGAGCAGCAGGACTTCCAGGACCCCCAGGTTTCCCAGGTCCCCAAGGTATTTAAAAATAATTTGTACTTCTCATAAAATAGAATCATGACAGATTTTCAAATTTAGCTTGGATTTACCATTTACTATTCTTGTTAAAGGTGACAGAGGTTTTCCTGGCAGTCCGGGTAGACAAGGACCTCCAGGAGAAAAAGGTGCTGTTGGCCAACCAGGAATAGGATTTCCAGGACCCCCAGGACCAAAAGGTAAAGTTTTAAGTGGCAAAAAGGAGTTTAAGTGAAACTGAGGACATTGGACTGATAATTCAGAATATAGGTTCTCTTATTATCTCTTCTACTAGATAAGAAATCTTATGTTTCTGATTCAGTTTCCCTGGACATAAAATGAATTAATAATAGCTTTACCTCTCTGTCCAGGAGAATATTGTAGAAATAAAATTGTATGCAAACCCTCTTCATTAGGAAAGGAGGTTATCTTATAAGATGACATTTTTTGAAGTGGGATGTTGGTGGTTTTAAGAGAAGTAATTTACAAACATTTAGAGTGATAGCCATAAGGTTTGGAGTTTTTGTTGTTGCTGTAGTTAGTATATTTACTGATCAGCTGAACAATTTTAGTTATAGAGGAGTTTGGGGATGGATAGAAAACTCTCTGAATGGAACATAATATAAAGTAGGCCCAGAAACAATGTTAACCTGACATTTCCTATTGTCCTTAAAAAAAACAATACATTTTTCTATAGGAAGCTATAACATAGAGAGGTAGGGTAGCATTCCAAGGATCCATAAGAGAATCATTTAGGGAGACCAGGAAACACAATCCAAACAGCAGCAGGGCCAGGAAACCTTTATTATGGAAAAAAGATTCCTAGTCTGCCTGAGACCTACTTTTTTCTTCATTGCCACTGTGATCCCCTTTAGCTTCTGTTCATTTTTTGATACCCTCTACAATATTTGAATGGTAGCCATACAGGACAAAGTCGGTCTTTGATAATTTAGTGTTAGTTGCCTCTGGATTAAGCTGAGTAATGTAATCTAGTCTACTTGGCATGGACAATTCCATCAAGGAATTGACTGGCATTAGTAGAAGGGATTTTATCATTGGGAGTTCTCTATACCAGTGTGTTCATAGTTCTAGTTCCACCCTGCTGAACATAATGCCATTTGGCCAGAGTGGTCTATTTCCTAGCCATTAGGCAAAAGGGATTAAAAAACCCTGAATCCACCCTCCACCCTACCTTTCCCACACAAACATGGAATCACATAGACCCATCCCAGGCATCTTAATAGCTATCATAGAGATATATTTCTAGAGCAAGGGATGATAAAGCTTTTTTGGCATGAATATTACTAGAAAGGCTGAGTTATAACCGGTTATGTCCAGGCAATCCTGGTACATTACCTAGAAAGTGTTAAATAAATGTTAGCTGACTAACCCCATGCTACCCAGGGCTCTGTCAGGCTTAATTTAAAAGCAGGATAAAAGGGGGTCTGGAGAATAAGAATAGAAAGAAGAGGAAGAGTAAAGAGGAAGAAAAGAAAGAAAAAAAATTGAAAGATTTGAAAAAAAGAGGCACATAAATTATGGAGTATCACACCAGCAAAGCCTTAGGTGAACCTTAGTGGTACCAACTGCATAAATTATCTGTTTTTGTTGCTTTCATAGAGTAGATCTTTGCTCTATCTTGGAGGTAAGTTCAAGCCTAGTTCAGTAAATCACAAAGCTATTTGTTAATGGCCTGCTTTATTCAATAGGTGTTGATGGCTTGCCGGGAGCTATAGGTCAGCCAGGAAATCCAGGTCGTCCAGGATTTGATGGTTTACCAGGAAATCCTGGTATACCAGGCCAGAAGGTAAATAATATTTGTTTTTTCTTTTATTATTTCCAAGTGCTAATTAATGAGAAGGGAAAAATGTGAGTCTTCATTTGCTAGATTTTCATTGATTTGTATCTAATCAACCAAAGTGTAGTTTATCCATCAGGCTAGCTTATCAACTGTGCTTTTTAAATTTTTAATTGGAAAGAAAAACAACAGTTTTGTGATTCTGCATTAATTCCTTGACTGGGGAATGTACATCAGCAAATCACTTCATCTAAATCTTTTGACTTTGTGAATGAAACAAAAAACAAAACAAAGAAAAATAACTGTCTCATTAAGAAAGCTAATGTATGAAATCTGGCCTCAGATATGTCCTAGCTGTGTGACTCTGGTCAAGTCCTTTAATGCTAGTTGCCCAGCCCTTACTGCTCTTCTGCCTTGGAATCAATACTTAGTATCTACTCCAAGACATAAGACAAGGGAAAGAAAAAAAGAGTGAAGGAGAGAGCTAGCGTGAGAGAGAGGAGTGGTAGGAGGGGGAGGAGAGGAAGGGAGGAAGGAAGAAAGGAAGGAAAGAAGGAAGGAAGAACAAACCAGGAGATAGGAAATCTGGCTAATAGTTCCATCTTGTTATAAACTTTCTGAATGATTGTGAGTAAATTACTTAACTTCTTTTTGATTTCAACTTTCTTTGAAACTATATTTAGCTTCCTTCCATCTTTGTTTCTTTGATTCTATACTTCATGACATATTTCCTAAGAAATTGTATGTCCAGAGAGTAGAAATAAAATAAAAGACATGGGAATAGATTTGGGGGTCTACCTAGAAGGGGTCTGGGAGATCACAGTCCAATTTTTTCATCTTATAGATAAAGAAATTGAAAGGTAATGTCATTTGCTCCAAGTTATGTAACTACTAATAGAAAGAATGGGGGCAAGTCACTTAACCCCATTTTCCTCAATTTCTCATCTCTCAGATGATCTAGAAACAGAAATGGCAAACCACTCCATTATCTATGCCAAGGAAACCTCAAATGGGGTCATGAAGAGTTGAATTTGACTGAAACCACTGAACAACAGCAATAGACAAACTAGACTTAGGTGTTTTATTTCAAATTCAGGGTTCTTTTTACCATGCCATTACTTTGGAATATCAGAGAAAAGGCCATGTCTTATGAAGGGAAAAGATACTAAAATAATATAATGTGTCAGAAAACATAAAATGGGTATCAAAGAGTCTGTGGATAGAAGGAATTCATTGCCAGGGTAAATTAGATGCAGGCTCTGACTGAGAATGGAAACCTTTCATGCTAGGACAGAGCTAATGCCTTGTCTTGAATCAAAGACACTAACAATATTCCTTCACACTTCTCTTGGTATTAGCCCTCTAATAACCTGAGAAAATCTTTCTAGGGTAGCAGCAGGATTATCTTTAGGATAAGATAGTATAGAAACATTAGCAATAGAATTGACTTTAGAGGACATGGGTTCCAATCTCAGTTCTATAATTTAGCATTTTTGTGTTTTTGGGAAAGCCCCTTTGCCTCAGTTTCCTGATATATAAAATTAGGGGTATGAATTAAATAATCTCTAAGCTTCCTTCTAGCCTGTAAACATTCCTTTTGTCTCTCTCTTCTTTTTCTCTATCACCCCCCCCCAAAAAAAAAACCCAACTAGATCAAGTTGGTGTTGTTTAGGTAAAAAGGTTGGAATAGCTGTCCCCTGAAGTCCCTTCCAACTCATAGATATCCTGATTTCTAAGGCAGCTAGTGGATACTATACTGAGCCTACAGTAAAAAAGTCCCAAGTTCAGATCAACCTCAAATACTTACTAGTTGTGTGATCCTGGACAAGTCACTTTAACCTCTTTTTTGCCTCAGTTTTGTCAATTGTAAAATGGGGTATTAATAGTAACACCTACCTCTTAGAATTGTTAGATTCTAATTAAACATAGCATAGAGTATAGTGTATAATAGGTGCTTAATAAATGCTTTTTCTTTCCTTTCTTGCTTTCATGAGGTTTACTACCCTGAAGATCAGGTTCAGTAGTTATTGTATTAAAGTATTGTATTAAAGAAAGATTCCTTCCACCCAAGAAAGAATCTCCCTACTAGGAAATGTGTGTGTGTGTGTGTGTGTGTGTGTGTGTGTGAGAGAGAGAGAGAGAGAGAGAGAGAGAGAGAGAGAGAGAGAGAGAGAGAGAGAAGAGAGAGAGAAGGAGGAGGAGTGAGAGAAAGAAACAAGGTAGAGAGAAAATAGAAAAGTAGAGAAAGAGAGAGGTAGCACTATAACACATTCATATTCATACTCATCTTTTCTCTTACTTCTGTGTTATTATATATTCATGGTTGTTTGTCTTTATTAAATTTATTTTTAAAGGAAAATAAATGTGTACATTGAACTTTTGAACTCCATCTTGGAAAAAAAATCTCTTCCTTACACTCTTCCAGTTACTGAGCTCTGCTGCCTATCAGAAATCGGGTCATAGCAAATGTGCCCACTCACATGTTTCCATCTCATATAGTTAGTTGAGTCCATATAGAATGCAAATTGATTGTTTGATATCATGAATAATATTTGCCCTTAAAATATACAAAGATCATGGAGCTTCACTTCTTGTTACTAACTCTCTGAGTCACAGTTGGTGCATAGAGAAAAAGAATATTCTTCTCTGAGGAGAATGTTACTTATTTTAAGTTTTTTTTTTTTAAGTATGTATTGGGTGCAAAAGTCATGAAAACTACTTTGATATCATAACATATAGCAACTGTACCTCATTCAAAATACATTCCTTTTTTGCTTTGTGTGTGACTTAGCAAGTACTTCTTTAATGCATAATTTGAAATCATTATATTGCTCTTTTTCTCCTATAGGAGATTACTTTTTAACATTATTGATACATATGAAATGCCCTTGGATAATAAAATGTTTTAAAGGACACTTTATTTTTAGGCACTGATTAATATTGAAAAATGTTAATTAAGCAGAGTGTCCTATTATGATTATGAACATTGATGTTTTATTAAGTAGGCATCTGCTCACTAGCCAGAAAGCAGTTATTTTGTATTTTATCACTTATTTGTGTCAAATGTGAACACCTTAGGAGCTCTAGACCAAGAAAAATATGTCGAGACCATCAAGTTAGAGAAGCAAACAACACTCTCTGTCTGGAATTATAATTCTCAGGAATTTACTCAATTTTAGAAGCCTTTCCCCAACCATAGGAAAAGTCTGAATGCTTGGTTATATTTGTTATAACTTGATATTGCCTTTTCATTTTTTTTAATATTAAGGGTGAGCCTGGAGTGGGTCTACCAGGTCCCAAAGGATCATCAGGTCTTCCTGGCATTCCAGGCCTTCCTGGTGAAAAGGGTAATGTTGGTGGACCAGGCATCCCAGGAGAACATGGACTTATTGGGCCACCTGGGCTACAAGGACTCAGAGGTAATGACTTCAAAGAGAAAATTCCAACTGAACAAAATGGATCTGTGAGAAGGAAGCAAACACCAGTTGGAGGTTCCTTATTTGGGGTAATTGCTTCACAGTTTTTCTTTTTTCTTTTTAGGTGACCCAGGGGCACAAGGAATCCAAGGCCCAAAAGGTGCTCCTGGTGTTCCGGGAATAGGCCCTCCTGGAGTTATGGGACCACCTGGAGGACAAGGGCCACCAGGATTAGCAGGTAATTCAGAGTTTCCTATGGTGTCAAGTTAGGGAAAAATACTGTGCTGTCAGTGATGGAGGAGATAGGTAAAAATCTAAATAACATTTTGAGTATGACAAAATTAGGTAAAAGCCATTTAAAAAATTTCTTCTCATTTTTATTTTTCAAGTTAACAAGCATTTAAAAAAATTAATTTGCTCCCCTATTATTGAACAAACTAAAAAAAGATAAAAATAAACCCCCTGAAAAACAAATCCCTCAATGTATAACTCTTGCTACATAGTGTAGCAAATGTCCAAAACTGTATGCCATTTTGATTTTTATAGCCACTGACTTCTCTATCAAGTAGTGAGTGGCATGATTCATATTCCTTCTTTTAGATTTCCACTTTATCATTATATTCATCAGAATGCTAAAGTATTTCAAGGTTGTCTTTCTTCAGAATGTTATCGTTGTTTAAATAGTTCTGCTTACTTTGTATCAGTTCATAAAGATTTTCTTAGTCTTCTTTGTAGCTGTCTACTTTATCATTTCTTATGGAACAGTAGCATTCCATGCTGTTTACATATAGCCCCTGTCTTCTTTCTTTGATTGCTTTGAGGTATAGATCTTAGAGTCATATAGCTGGGTCAGACGATATGACCAGTTTGGTAACTTTCTGGGCTAGTTCCAAATTGCTTTCTGGAATGCCTGGTCCATTTCATAGTTCCACCAACAATGCACTAAGAGAATAATTTTCAAATTGTAGAAATAGTTTCATTATCTAAGTAAGTTTTCTTTCTCATGTGTCTATGATACATGCCATTAACAGGAGAATGGTTAAAATATTCATGATTTTGTATCTTATCTTTAACATTTTGGGAACCAAATGCTTGCAGATTCTCTTTATTAAATCTTTAATTAGCTATTAATTAGTGACTGAATCAAATTAGGGTGGTGGCATATAAACAGAAGCAATCTCTAGTTCCTCCAATAATCTAAATATGGGTGGGATAGTGGGAATCCATGAATAATTATTTATTGATAATTAGTTTTAAACTCAGCTCACTCTGCTGGGGCTATAGTGGACCATAGGTTAATTACATTAAATGCTTTCTTAGAGAATTCAGCAATTAAAAATGAAATGTCTAGTAGGCTGTTCTCTAATTATGCAAGTTAAGAGTATTTTGACTTTTGCATTATTTCAGGTCCTCCTGGAATCAAAGGAGAGAAGGGTTACCCTGGATTTCCGGGATCAGATATGCCAGGGCCCAAAGGAGATAAGGGAAGTACTGGTCTTCCTGGCTTAACAGGCCAAGCAGGGTTACCTGGGCCTCCTGGGGCACAAGGAAATCCTGGATATCCAGGTTCATCAGGTAAGTCATTTTTGTGAACTCTTCTTTTCCCCAGAAAATTATTAAGTGAAATGATACCTGTTTGTTTGAATATTAAGGGTCAGATAAAGAATGGCTGGCTACATGCAAATATAACATAACATCCTCTTTTCCTTTGCTCATAGGTCCCAAAGGAGAGATGGGAGTAATGGGAACCCCTGGTCAGCCAGGTCCTCCTGGACCAGCAGGTTCTCCAGGATTCCAGGGAGTAAAAGGTAAGGCTCATTGATAACTATAAAAATTGTCAGTGCTTTGAATTTTGATTTCTTAATGACTTTTTAAAAACAGTTGAAGTATAGTCTCAAAGAGTTACAGAGTCAGAAGGGATTCTGCAGACTGACAGGCCTGATTTCCTGCCCAGTACAAGAATCTCACCTATGATATTTTAGAGGGGAGAAATATTTCATTTTAAGAGGTGATGTGCGTGTGTGTGTGTGTGTGTGTGTGTGTGTGTGTGTGTGTCTTTGTGCACATGTGCAAGCACACATGCTGATGAAGGTAGTTTAAGGAGACAATTTAAGATGCATAATTTATAATCAAATTATTAGTTCTGTTTGGAAAATGAGCACACAGAATCCACTGAACTCTCATAAAGATCTAAGAGACGATAAGTTTGTTGAGAGCATTTATGAACTGTTCTGTTCTCTGATCATTTAAATAGATTTGTAATAAAAGGAATTCTTGGAATCCTATGGTTGATATGTTTATAGATAAGATTTTTTTCCTGTAGAAACATAAAGGTTTTAATTTTTCAAATAATGCTCTTCATTCTCTGAATAGAAATTCAACTTTCAAGTGGAAATGTGTTTTTCAAGATTACACACACACACACACACACACACACACACAAAAACCAACCCTATTCTTAGCTGTGGAAAATAGTATTTGATACTCATTCTGTAGTTTTCTAGATTTTATTTCATAATAAATATAAATAAATATAAATATATTTTTATATAAAAAAATTTTATATAAAAAAATAAATATAAATAAATAAAAAAATAACATAATTTTAAGAAGTTAGATGCATAAATGAGTATGGATATTTTAGAAAAAAAGGAAGTATAGAAATTCAATAAACCAATGAATTCCTATGAATACCTTTACTTTAGTAATGTTAAGTAAATTAATGAAAATATTAACTAGTGATCATTTCTATTGGGTCAAGTTCTACTATTGTAGCCTGATTATTATATAGTTATTTCAAACCAAAGTTGCATCAGTATATGTCTTTTATTCACTGACATATATGATAATCTTTCTCATGTCTTTATTGGGTAGAATATTTATAGCCAACCTTCAGAGTATACGTCTTTTTGAATTTAACTAGTCTTTAGGCAAAATTTATAGTAAGATTTGCCAAACTTTTACTCTGTTCAAAGAAACTTTGAGAATCACAGATAATCACAATGCCATAAAGAAGCATAAAAGAAATGGAACCTTAGCCTAATTCTGGTGTTGCCTTCTTTCTCGATAGGTGACCAAGGTTTCCCAGGTACAACAGGACCTAGGGGTGATCCAGGTTTCAAAGGTGATAAAGGTGATGCTGGTCTCCCGGGAAAGCCAGGATCTATGGATTCAGTGGACAGGGACAGTATGAAGGGCCAGAAAGGAGATCCAGGAGAAAAAGGTAATGTTTCTTCCATTTTGAGATAGGAAAAAAAAATTTGCATTCAGGGAGGAGCTTTTAACTTTTTTAGGATTGTTTAGTATTCTCTGAAGTTTTTGCAAGCAATACAAACCAGTGTTCTCTCTCCATCCACCTCCAGTTACATAATATTTGTAATCAAATTTTATTTTTGCTTAAGTCTTCAAAAACCAAAAATGTAATTTCTCTTATCTGACAGTACTGCGGAATATATTTTCTCAAATGATCAGTTTTCTTTAAGTTGCAATTATATAAGAAGATTCAATATTTCAATTTTTAACCCAAGAAAATTAGAACTACTGAGAATAATGCTAATTTCTTAAAATGTAAAAGTGCTATTATGATTATCTTAATATTTTTAGTTTTTCCTCTCACAAAACCCTCCATTTAAATGTTATATTAATTAACTTGTTAAGATTTAGTTTTGGGTCTATATGCTCCTTTAACTTTATTTTATAATAGATGAATTAAAAGCACCCACATGAAATATTTCAGAATTAATCACTATATTGAATAGGGTGAAGGACTGGACCTTTGGTTTCACTGATATTAGGATCTTTAAGATAAGCAAACTCCCTCTGTCAGTGTAGGTCAGCACTTTAGAGTCTCCCAAGAGTTAGCTAGGACAGAGAAGTGAAACTATTAGTGTTTTGTTTTTGTTTCTAGATTAGTGATTTATAAATTGACACTAAATGAACAGATAATGTTTTGTTTTTGTTTCTAATACAATGCTTTATAAATATACAATAAATAAGTAGACAATGAATATTTATTGAATTCTGTTTTATAATTGTTCTATCTCTGGGTTTCTGCCTTTCTTTTTCGGTCTCTCTTTTTCTACTTGATACTCAGGACAAGCTGGGCCAACTGGAGATAAAGGGGCGAGAGGAGATCCTGGTACTCCAGGAGTACCCGGGAAGGATGGACAAGCAGGAACTCCTGGCCAGCCAGGTATAGGGCATCATTTTGGTGCTTCACTGTATATTTGGAGTTTAATTTCAAAGTTTGTGAATGTTGCTTAAAAAAAAAAAACTTTTAGATAAAATATTTGATATATTTTTTCTCCTTTTTTCTTAAAGGTCCTAAAGGTGACCAAGGTCTTGGGGGATCTCCAGGTGCTCCAGGACAACCAGGACCAAAGGGTTCTGTTGGTGGAATGGGCATGCCAGGTAAATTGAGACTGTGAAAGGCTTTTTTTTGTAGTGTATGGCAAAGCACAATTAATAGGGACAAGTCCAATCTGCCAATTGAAATCACATAGCACAGTCTGGGGAGGAAGAAAGAAAACTCACCTTCTTCAATAGATAGTATTTTCATGAATTGATTATTTCAATCTGTTTACAAAGTCAGTATCATTTATGTTAACTTAAAGGATAGCCCAGTGAATTAGGGCTTGTTCTTTGAAGCCAGTAAATTACATAGAATATTGAAAAGAGTTTGCAATTCATTTGAGCCTGAATGTCTTTAATATTGTTTTCATTTACATCATTGTGGCTACTATCTCACCTAATTCTTCTCACTAATTTTTTTTCTCTGCCTTTGACATTTGCATACAACATTTTAATAATGATTTTATACAGATAAATCCAATGCTCTATTCATTCTATCCACTTTTCTAGAAATCCTATAGAATTTAGAGAATTTCATGGAGGCATTCCAAGGAAAAGAGATTTGCTTAAGATTAAACAGCTAGAATGTTTCTGAAACCAATATGGGGCTTTCTGATGCATTTTGATTACTATTCCATGAAGCTTGGAAGTTTTAGAAAATTGTTTGGGACACCAGGATGGGTTATAACTTGCAGATGGTAAAATATTACTATGTTGTGGTAAATACTAAACTGGAAATTTCTTACATACTAGGTAGTTAATAATCAATCCATACATTTTTATTAAGTGCCTATTATGTGCCAAGCATTGAATTGAATTGGCTGGTAATTATATTCATATCTCTTTTAGCCTGTATTTTTAAAAACATTTTTTGTTCTTTTTGTGAGAGAGTATTACTAACAATCTCTAGTCCTACTCCTCCATCTGTCTTATAAAGTAATGTGTACTCTAAATCAGCCCTTCTCTCCTTCTGCTTAGTAAAGATATAAAATATGTGCTGGAAATGGCTGTTTTGGGGCTCTTTCAAGCCTCCTGATTGTGTCTGTGCTTTTGTATTGGTAAAATTATTAATGATGGTAATAATCAGCATCAGTACCTGTGTTTTTGTTTGTTTTGTTCTGGTGCAATTATTCTTCTTGACTTCGTCATTTTGGGTTCTATTTCTTCTTCCTCATGTGGAACTTCTAGCTGGGTAGTAGAGCCCAGATGTGGTTGCCCCAGTGTCATCAACAGAATGGATAATTATATTCTATAGCAATATGGCAAATCCATTTCATGTTTGTCATATTAAAGAGATTTACCAGTATGGATATAGTTCAGTAAATCATTGTCAGCTTATTGGTCTTTTGGCAGAGACAGAATATTGAAAGCATTATTCATTTCTCAGTTGTTGTTAGATTGTATTCAGAAAGCTGTATATTTCTTTGTACTTTTTGTCCTTTTTTCCTACATCATCACTGTGGTAGCAGGAGAGGGTCACACAAGACTGAAGGCCATTTTTATGCTCAAATTTGTTTCCTGAGTTGCCATGGCAAAAATAAAATAAAGAGAAATAATTATGAGATACACATACCAGAGACTCTGGGAATGAGTCACTTTGTTCCCAGTGAGAATAATCGTCATACAGAAAAGAGATAAGGAGTCCATCGATTGCCAGGATAATAATTAAACTCTTTTGGCTTACCTATTACAGTAGACAGTTTATATTCTAATGGCCAAGATATTTACAAAGCCAGGATCATTTCCCATTAAGATAGAGCATGGGGATAGGACAATTTTAATAGAGATAGTTCTCCATAAGGGAATGTAAATTTTTTCACATATAGCATAACCAATGATGAACTGATTGGCAGACTTGTGATAAATTTCATAAAACTCAATAGCATAAACAGACATAAAACAGAATCTATAATATAAAAACCTTCCCGAGAAAAATGAATTAAACTGGCTTTTTTATATCTGTCAATTATTGATTATACCTTGGTAAATTATATTCTCTGCTAATATATTCGATAAAAAAGCATTGTCCTCTGACTTTCTCACATGAGACCTAATAGCTCTTTGACCCAGGTGGAGATTCCAGAATTCACCCATACTAAGTCATTGGTCCTTTTTATTGGTCAATTGCCTTAGTGATGTGAACAGACAGAAAAGATGTTAGTGAAAGAAGTATTTATTCAAGTCTTGGTACATTAATTACTCTGGATGGTAAGATCTTTCATCTATGGCATAGTATTGGGGAAATGATTTGTTAGGTTTTCTATATCCATCCAAACTTCTAACTGAAGCATTTCAGGCAGGAGCACCTGGAATTAAAAACTAGAGCAATGTTGAGCCTTGATGTGCAAACACATCTCAAGTGTTTTGCTACCACCTCCTAGTTTTTCATTCTTGCCATATAGGCTCTTGATTCTTCATATTTCTAGTTATAGAATTTCTCAGTCTTAGCCTTGTTGATAAATAAACCTTGGCATATCTCCATCTGGACTTCTAGACCTGGAATATCCCCTTCTACTTCTTGGCTCATTGCTAAATGATCCTTGAATTGATCTGACTTTGGGATGTAATACCAGTGTTCAATTTGCCCTTAGATATAGCTGATATTGTGATGTGAAGACTAGCCATTTATTTGCTCCCAGTTTAAACAGTACTTGGACAAGTAGAGGGTATGGTAAATAGAGTGCAAGACTTGGAGTCAGGAAGAGCTGAGTTCAAATGTGGTTTCATACAATTAGTATCTCTTTGGTTTAAGAGAAGTCACTTAACCTGACTGTTTTGGTTTCCTTATCTTATAAATTGAGAATGTTGGTCAAAATGAGAATTTGACTTAGATATGAAAAATAATACCATAAGTGAAATAAGGAAAACAAGGAGAACATTATACACTGTAAATGAAACTTTGCAGGACAATCAAATGTAATTGACTTCGCTATTAAAAGCAATGCAGTGATCTAGGACAGCTCTGATGGACTTATGACAAAGAATGCTATCTACATCTAGAGAAAGAGCTGTGGGAGTAGAAATCCAGAAGAAAAAAGATAATTCATCACTTGTTTATATGGGTATATGAGTTGGGGTTTTGGTTTTAAAAAATTACTCTATTACAAAGATGAATTATATGGAAATAGGATTTGAGTGATAATATATGTATAACCTTGTGAAATTGCTCATCAACTTGGGGAGGGGGGGAGGAAGAGAGGAAGGAGACAACAAGAATCATATAACCATGGAAAATTTTTTAAAAAAGAATGATACCATAAGTAAATAAGTGCAGTGCAATATTAAATAATTTACCTGGCAGATCTATGGAGAAGGGAAAAATTTATGACAAAACAAGAGTTAGAGAGCATTGTAAGATGTAAAATGAATAATTTTGATTATATTATACAAGAAAGCTTTTTTTTTTAAACCCTTACCTTCTGTCTTAGAGTCAATACTGTGTATTGGCTCCAAGGCAGAAGAGTGGTAAGGGCTAGGCAATGGGGGTCAAGTGACTTGCCCAGGGTCACACAGCTGGGAAGTGTCTGAGGCCAGATTTGAACCTAGGACCTCCCGTCTCTAGGGCTAGCTCTCAATCCACTGAGCTACCCAGCTGCCCCCAAGAAAGCTTTTTTAAAACAAAAAACAAATGTAACCAAGATTATAAGGGAAACAACCAAATGGGAAAAACATTTATAAAAAAATGTCTCTGACAAAAGTCTAATTTCTGAAATCTATAAAGAACTAAGTCAAATTCATAAGAATACAAGCCGTTCCCCAACAGACAAATGGTCAAAGGATATGAACAAACAATTTCCAGATGAAATAAACAAAACTTAAAAAATCATATGAAAAAATGTTCTAATTTACTCTTGATTGGGGAAATGCTAATTAAAACAACTCTGAGGATCACTTCACAACTATCAGATTTACCAATAAAAAGGAAAGGAAAGTGATAAATGTTGGAGGGGACATAGCAAAATTGAGACACTAATGCATTGTTGGTGAAGTTGTGAATAGATCCAACTATTCTGTGGGGCAATTTGGAACTCTGCCCAAAGGGTTATAAAATTGTGCAAAATCTTAGATCCTGTAATACCTCTATAGGGCCTCTATCCAAAAGAGATTATAGAAAAAGAAAAAGGACCTACTTGTACCAAAATATTTATAGGAGCACTGTTTGTGATGGCAAAGAATTGGAAATTAAGAGCATATCCATCAATTGAGGGATGGCTGAACAAATTATGATATATGTTAGTGATGGAATGCTATTGTGTTATAAGAAATGATGAACAGGATGATTTCAGAAAAATCTGGTAAGAGTTACATGAACTGATCCAGAGTGAAACAAGCAGAACCAGGAGAACATTGTATACCATAATAGCACTATTGTACAATGACCAACTGTGAGAGACTTAGCTAACTCTCAGCCATCCAATGAGACAGGACAGTTCTGTAGGACTTATGACAAAGATTGCTGTTCACCTCCAGAGAAAGAAGTGTTGGAGTCATATGAAGATCAAAACATACTATTTTTTACATTAGTTTGTTTATTATTTTATTTTGGGGTTTTGAATCTATCTAAATATTTCCTTAAAACAATGACCAATAAGGAAGAATGTTTTATATGATAATGCATGTATAATATAGAGCAAATTGCTTATCATCTCTGAGAGGATGGAGGGGAGAGAGGAAGAGAGAATTTAGATTTTATAATTTTTGGGTAATGTATGTTGAAAATTGTTATTAAATTGGGAAAATCAAATATCTCTGAATAAAAAATAAACTGGGCATGTTAACATCTACTGCCAGTGGTGTTTTAAGAATAAAATAAAACAGGGGGCAGCTGGGTAGCTCAGTGGATTGAGAGCTAGCCCTAGAGACGGGAGGTCCTAGGTTCAAATCTGGCCTCAGACACTTCCCAGCTGTGTGACCCTGGGCAAGTCACTTGACCCCCATTGCCTAGCCCTTACCACTCTTCTGCCTTGGAGCCAATACACAGTATTGACTCCAAGAAGGAAGGTAAGGGTTTAAAAAAAAAGAATAAAATAAGAGAAATATAAAGCACAAAATCCTATATAAATTCTAATCATCATTATTATTAATAAATAACCTGAGTCCCTCTTTGGAACCAGTTAACTAGTCACCTCTGCTTAAGTCATGACTATGTGGCTTCATTATTTTATTGAAAATGTGAAATATGAGATTAATTAATGGGATTGGGTATATTGAGATTTACTTAATGGACATTTACTTAAAGATTTATGAATGATAAAATATAGGAACTGTTCTAAAATATTTAGTTCTCAAAATTATAGAATTTCTGGATTTGGCTTCAGAGGACTTGGATTTTAATCTTGACTTTCTTCCTACCTGTCTGACTTTGCAGAATTCCCATGATTTCTCTGGAATCAGTTTTCTCATCTGTTAAATAAAGGAGTTGAACTAATTGGTCTCTTTAAGTTTCCTCCCAGTTTTGTATCAGTGAGCCCAAGTAGAAGTTAATGTAACCATCTTGCTACTTCATTCTTGACAGCAATTTTTATTTTTTAATTTTAGAAAATAAAATTGAGAGCAGGTTTGCTAGAGATTGAAGATCCTGTGGCTTGTATTTTTAGGGTCACCTGGAGAAAAAGGAGCACCAGGAATCCCAGGCTCTCAAGGTATCCCTGGTGTCCCTGGATTAAAAGGAGAGAAAGGAGCAAAAGGAGAAGCAGGTCGCCCAGGCATTGGGACTCCTGGACTTCCTGGTGAAAAGGTACTTACTATCTTACCACCTTTTATTTAAAGACTCACTCCCTTCTCTCATATCCCTCATTCTAATATATTAGCTTTGATACTTAGATCCATGTTTTTTAAAATTAATATCAATATTCCCTCCACTCATATAGCTTATAACCCTCCATGCTTGCACTATTTGATCATGTCCTGTAAATCCAACTGGATGTATAGAAGATCATCATCATGGTCTTTATGGATACTAGTGTAGCACCCAAGCTACTTATCCATCTATTATCTCTTAATCTTAGTACATGACTAACTTCCCTCTTTTTGGTTCATAAATATTCCTGGTGATTTTAAACATGTTATATCATGCAACTGTAAGTCATAACTGATAATGTACTGTATGTAGCCCATAGAAGCCATTCATTTTCAAGCAGTTTTCTACAAACATTTTCATTTAAAAAAAATCTTTACCTCTGTCTTAAAATCTATACTAAGTATTGATTCCTGGGTAGAAGAGAGGGAGGGCTAGGCAGTTGGGGTTAAATGAATTGCCCAGGGTCATATAGCTAGGAAATGCCTATCCAGATTTGAACCCAGGACCCTCCAACTCCAGGCCTACCTCTCTATCCACTGAACTACCTAGCGATCTCTCAGTTTTCATTTTGATTCTTCTATTATCATATAGTCTTAGGAAGTTACTGAAACTCTGTAAGAGTTTAAGATGCAAAGAAAGTGCCAGTCTGCATTGATAGAGGGAGTTTCTTTATCTGGGAGTTCAATATATCAATAGAATCACAAGTCTGATTTCTATATCTAACCTCTGACCATAATGTTCTATGTTGTTGCAGTTCTATAGCATCACTGGGAAAACCAATACTAAAAATATACATATGTGTTGGATTGGTGACTTTTTTCTTCAGGAGAAAGTAACTTGGGGTATAAATAAGTTTAGTGTAACTTCTAGTAATGGTTTATTTTCTGTTAAATTGATATTAGTGTATGTGACTTTCTCACTTTTGCATACACATCTATTTGTCTACATAGCACTTATGATCTAGAACATGGACAGTAAGACTGGTCACAGGGTTCACATTTAATAAGTGACAATCCTAAGATGTAAGCAAGCATCCTCTGAGGCCAGGTTTTGTTCTCTCTGTTCCTCTACTGCTGTCTCTGGCAAAAGATCAGAAAATGCCAGCATAGACATATTCACTGTCAAATGTGAATTTAAATGTGTGCATTTTTTCCTTACAGGGAGATCCTGGACCTTCAGGTTTCCCAGGAATACCTGGAGAGAAGGGAGAAAAAGGAAGCCCAGGGATGCCAGGAATGCCCGGTCCCCCAGGTCCTGGAGGACTACCTGGGAATGTAGGCTATCCAGGCAAGTGGAAGAGGGCTTTCTTTTCAAATCTGAGAATTAAGATGAACAAGAAGTCAACAAAACTAAAAGGTACCTTTTATTTTTTCAGGGAGTCCTGGAATACCTGGTGAGAAAGGTGACAAAGGACTTCCTGGTTTGGATGGTGTCCCTGGAGTTAAAGGAGATGCAGGTAGAAAATCATTCTGAAAAGACAAGCTTGTATGACTGCTGTGTGATGTCCCCTGAAAGTGGGGCTATAGTTAGAATTTATAATATTGATGGAGGTCTTTGTGATTGTGATTTGGTCATAAAGCTTTTCAGTGCTTTGCATTAGTCATCATCAAATTTCCAGGAAGATAACCTAGAATCAAGGAAAGAAGGAAGGAAGGAAGGAAGGAAGGAAGGAAGGAAGGAAGGAAGGAAGGAAGAAAGGAAGGAAGGAAGGAAGGAAGGAAGGAAGGAAGGAAACAAGCATTGATTAAGTGCCTATTATATGTTAGGCACTGTTGTAAATCCTTTACAAATATTATCTTTTATCTCATTTGATCTTTACTTATTGATTGATTATTACTTATTGATTATTGATGGATCCTTTTTAGTAGGTATTATAGTTATTCCAATTTTATAGTTAAAGGAAATGAAACAGAAAGTGGTTAAATGATTTATCTGGGATCACAAAGCTAGTAAATTTTTGAAGTTGGCTTTGAACTTGGGTTTTCTTGACATGAGGCAGGGCCCCTTTTTTAGGAAGGCACCAACAAACATCAAATATCCAACCTTGAAAGGACTTTAGCAGGTACTCAATCCAACTTCCTCATTTTAGAGGTAGAAATTCAAGGTAAAGAGAAGGGAAGTGGTTAATGTTTCAACTTGTCGTGGCCCAAAATAGGACTCACAGCTCTGTCCCATTACTCTCTTTTTTTCCTTACTGCCCATCAACTTGGTTCATTCATTCACCTCTAGATTTTGCTGGGCTTTTAGTGCAGGGCATCTGAACCCCCGGTACTTTTTGAGGGTTTCCATATGCATTTACAAATTCACTGTATTGCCCTACCATTTCATTGGCATGAGGGACTCTTAAATGTAGAAAATTTTGTCACTGATGGAGAGCAGTGATTTGTCTATAATTTATAGATTTTTAAATATTTTTATAACTGTTAAAGAAATCATATGGGGGCATCTACAGGGTAAATGATTTGCCTAGGATCACACAATGTACCAAAGCAGGTCTTTGAAACTCCAAGCTCATGCCTCTATCCATTATGCCTGGCCTCATTGCTCTTAGGTAGTGCTGTAAAAAAGTGGGGTGGGAGATAGATTAGGGAGGGAAGAAAAATAATTATTTGCAATTATTACAGAAATGTACAAAAGACAAATATGAATTGTACCTTTTTAAGATGGAGCAACTGCTTTAAAGATCAGTGACTCAAGGATCTCATGGCTCCAGAATAGGTCACTGAATATTTCTCCTCCTTTATTAGGTCAACCTGGCCATCCAGGTCCAGCAGGTCCAGCTGGCCAAAAAGGTGAACCAGGTGGCGATGGAATTCCGGGATCATCTGGGGAGAAAGGTGAACCAGGTATGTGCCCTCACTTACGGATTTTTTTTTTCTTTCTGTTCATTCTAAACTTATATTCTGACACATTTCCTACCTGGTTTCCTCTCAAGTACCAGAATTATTTGTAGGCGATATTCAATCTATTGACCTTAGTCTGGCAGAATTCAAGGTAGAGATTTCTCCAGATGACAAATTAAGATCTTAAAAGACATTTACAGAGTCTCAAGAGCAAACGTCAAAGTGAAAGAAATGACTAGAGGATGGTAATGGTTTATATTGCCACATTTTATCTATTCATCCTCTTCTCTTATGCCCTGTACTTGTTCAAATGGTTCTCCCTCTTCCTCCTCCATCAATTTTTATACAAATTTCGTTATCTTGGGTTTCTGGTAAGGGGAGCTTGGTAGAGTGTGATAAAAGAAAGTGCCATTTTCATTAGTTTCTGGGCAGTAGCAGGAAATAAGTAATTACTATAGATTATTTGTGGTAAAGGTTTTTATAGGCCTTACCAGAAAGGTATTAGTTGATTACCTATGAAAAGAACATAGAATACAACATTCCTTAATTATTTTGGTCAGTCATTGGGGTAGATACATCTTCTGCAATTGTAAACCCCGACCCTCTCTCCTTTCTGATCCTGTGGTTTTCTTGGCCACATCTTCCCATAATTTCTCCATAGAAGTTTTATCCAATTTCCTGAAGATCGTTTGGATCTCTTTATCTACCTCTGAGGTATCAGTGTGTGACTTAGGCTTTTCCCCTGTTATTTCTCATTCTTTATTACATGATTGACTCAACTCCTTTTCCAGTCTTATGTCCTCTATATTGTCCTTTATATCATCTTTATTTTATTATTTTATTTATTTATTTTATTTATTAATTTATTTATTAATTTATTTTAAATAACACAATATAATTAGATATTATCGAATTTCAAATACACACTCAAAGTGTTTGCAATAAATTGTAGACTGAGGAATTTTACTTATCAGATACAATTAATAAATTGATGAGTGTTCCATACAGTGAACTTAACTTTCATATTATTGCTAGTCTTTATTGTAAGTCCAGACTGACTTTTTAAAAGTAAGGTATAACTTCAATTCTCACCTTTTCAGTATTTACTTTATAGGTCCTCCAGGAATAGGACGTCAAGGACTTCCAGGTTCCAAAGGAGATAAAGGTAATAGTTACTAAATCTGGACTCCTTTAGAACATGTTCTCATTTTCCCACTAATTGCCACTGCACAATACATCAACAGAGCTGGAGCTAAGAAATCTGCAAGACTCAACTAGTCCATTTCTATTCCATTGGCAGCATCTCAGACATGAGTGATAAGTGGCTTCTCAGAATGCAGGGTTCTGCAAGGCAATGTCTATTTAAATGATCTAATTTACGGGTTGGAATGGTGTGCAGTGCTGTTATTGGTTAGAAGTAGTGCTTCTGTTTTGTAAACGAATTTAATAAACCATACTAGATAGGAAAATCTCTCTAATATGTATGTATATGTGCATATATGTGTGTATGGTATACAAATATTTGTATCCTTTTGAATTATATTTATAACTTTGTAGGTATAGAAGAAACATTTGAAAAAAGAAATGAGAACATAGCAAAACTTAAATAAATGCTGCTACTACACAAGAAATATTTATGGAGGCTTACTTGGTATAAGGAACTACACTGAATATGCTAACGTTACAAAGAAAAAAAATTTTAAATGATACAAATCTTCGTAGATACCAGTGAAAAAATACACCGAAGACCACATAGTAACCTGTGGCTTTCAGAGGTGTGGTTGTGAAATACTACATTATAAGTAATTGTACTATTAGAGGCAGATTCCATGTAATAGTAACAGCTCTCATTTATATAATGCTTTGAGGCACACAGAGTACTTTCCTCACTACCACACAGTGAAAAAGGTACTGCATGTGTTATATCCATTTTATAGATGAGAAACGTGAGGCTCAAAGTGCTGAGTTGATTTGTCCAGGGACCCATTAATTAATTACTGTAATTAGTGAATTGGTTAACAGCAAATTACATGAATATGGTAATGTTCATTATGGAAGTGAGAAATTAGTAACATTTCGAAGAAGAGGGTTACAAGAGCCAGAGAATTTTGCCCTCAACTGGTTCCTTGTGCTCTACCTAGAATGAGCTCAAAACTTTTGGACTAGACACTGACTGACTTTGTTCCTGTGACTCCCCTAGACAAGGGATGATGAGATGGCCTGGGTCTGGGCTCATTCTATTGCTCTGTCTTCCAAATTAGAGAAGAACTTCTTGGAAAAATACCTCTTAGGTCTATTGAAGAATTTAATAGTTTCAGAAAAAGACAAAGGGTGAGGCATCCTGCTGTTGTTTTGGTAGTAAATTGGAACTAAAGAGAAGGAGACTCCAACTCATCAGATACATTATATTATAATAGATCATTCCTTTCATGTATTTTTTATTCATTGCTTTTTATTAATATTAAGGACCAACTAGTATGATTGTCAGTTATTTCTGCATTTCCTTTGCATTTTAAATGATATCTAAAATACTTGAAATTATCTTAGAATTTTAGCAGGCAAATTTGGAGGAATGCATTCATAAGTAAAAACTAAACAATTTCCCCCTCAATACTTTTATTAATCTCTATCCATCAAATATTCAAATATATACAAATGATCTTCTGATAGAAATGTAACCATAAAAATGATAAGTAGAATATACTGAGGCTCTTGTTATCCTATGTTTATTTTCTAGAATGATTATGGAGTGAAATTAGAGTGTTTGGTATAAAATAAAGAGAAAATTGATTGTATATCTGCTTATTTAAAGGGTTCCTTCACTGAGCTTAATAAAATATTGACCCAGATAATATTCAAACACTGGATTGCATCATAATTAATAAATTATCTTGTTTTTCAGGTTCCAAGGGCGAGTTGGGTTTCCCAGGATCAGCAGGGAGCCCAGGAATTCCTGGATCCAAAGGAGAACCTGGATTTATGGGTCCCCCAGGTCCCCCAGGGCATCCGGGATCACCTGGAGTACCTGGTCGTGCTGTGGAGGGTCCTAAAGGAGATAGGGGTCCACAAGGTCAACCTGGCACACCTGGTAAGTAGATATTGAACTACATTTTGTTCTTATTAGATATATGGGTCTTGAAAATGAATTTTGGTCCTTAGTGGGCATATTTCTTATGGATGAATCCTAATTAGACCTTTAGCATATTCAAAAATTTAAAAACTGATTTTTAAAATTTAAAATTTAATTAAAGAATAGAGGCTGAGAAAAAGAAAGATGAGAATTGACTAGAAAACATTCCAGAGTGTTTGGCATCCACTATGTTAATTTTTCAAACTTTACCCATAATTGCAGATATTTTAATAACCATTTTTGGTCAGAGTGTAATAGAAGTGACAGCTCTGGTGTTAGTTGAGTCAATATCCACTAAATGTCGTCTATTGCCAGGCACTGTGCTAAGTTTTGGAGATACAAAGAAGGACAAATACTCTCAAGTAGTTGACAGTCTACTATGGAAGACAATATATAATCAACTAGTTACAAACAAGATGTAAACAGAATAAATTGGAGGCAATCTCAGAAGGAAGGCACTAGCATTAAGAGAGATTAGGAAAGGTTCATAGAATCAGGGGAGGGTTAGTGGGACTTGTAAGAAGCCAGGGAAACCAGGAGGAAGAGATGAGGACAGAGATCATTCCAGGTGTGGGGGATAGCCAGAGAAATAGCACCAATTTCAGAAATGGAGTTTCTTGGGAGAACAGCTAAGAGGTCAGTGTCCCTGGATTGTAGGCTACATGGAGGGCAGTAAGATATAACAAAACTATAAAGACAGGAAGGGGCCACATTAATGAAGGCTTTTAAAAACTACTTATTTCTAAACTTGGGGATAATAGGAAGAAACCAGAATTTACTGACTAAAAAGCTGACATGGTCAGACTTGTTTTTTAAAAGGATCAATTCAACAGTTGTAGGAGTATATTAGAAATTTTATGAATCAGGCTTTCTATTTTCCTTGAAATATTTATGTGCTCAGAGCCTATTAATGCCCTTTAAAGCTTACTCTGATTTTTGGTGAGCTTGGAGTAACAAGGATCCTTTTTGATATGGTCAGACACTGTGATAGTAGAATGAAGTATGAGGTTAGAAATGCTATGAAAATATGAGGAGTAAAACAAACAGAACCCAGAGAATATCATAAATATCAACAGAAATATTGTTTGGAGAATGTGTATGTTAACCTCCAGAGAAAGAACTGATAAAGAGAAACAAAACATAGTTTTACATATGTGTAAAATATATATGTGCATAGATATCTTTTTGCCAAATGATGCTTTCTCTAGTGTGGAGAGAGGAGGGAGAATGGGAGCTACCTGGAGATTTTAATGTAACAAAGAAATGAATAAATTCTTAAAAGGAAAAAATAAATGTCATGAAAGGCACCATATGCAAATAGCAGGTCATGACATCACCCAATAGTGTAAAATGTATAGACTATTACATACTTTTAAATCCCTTTTGTAGGTGTTCCTGGACCAATGGGCCCTCCAGGTCTCCCAGGACTTGATGGAGCAAAAGGAGAAAAAGGAAATCCAGGTTGGCCAGGATCCCCAGGTGCTCAAGGAGCCAAAGGAGACCCCGGATTTCAGGGAATGCCTGTGAGTTTTTAAAAATATATTCACTATAGTTCAGTAGTTTAAATATCACCGGTTTCCTTCCAAAACTTCTATAGATTCTTCCTACTAATCTTAATGAGGCTAGACTTCTCTCCTTTTCTTCATCTGATTCTCTCTATAAATCTGCCTCTTTATCTCTCATTAACATCCCATCTACTGCACAAATATCTTTCTTATATTGTTTCACTTCTCTGTATACTATTGGCAAGAGAGTAGGTAAATCTTAGAAAATAGTTGGATATTTGACTCTATGTAACTATGTAACTATTAAGAGGGAGGAAAATGTTAGAAATCACATTTCTGTATGGTTTTCTTCTATTCCTAGGAGAAAAGAAAACCACAAAATCAATTGGCAGATTCAATAGACTGAACTGACTATATAGTAATTAACATGACTTTATGAAGTCAATTATCCAGTTAGGAAGCATTAATTAAACACTTACTGTGTGCCAGGCACTCTGTTAAACACTGGGGATTCAAATTAATATAAAAATATAGTTCCTACCCATATTTTAATGAGGGAGACAACATGGAAATAACTTCAGACATACAAGATATGTAAAGAACTAATTCTGTAAAACTGATCTTTTCTAATTATTTCCTATTATGGGTTGACAGGTCTGTATGTAGGAGAAAAGAAAGACTAAAATCTGACTTGACATGATCAAAGCTTCCCATGAAAAGGCCTCAGGGGCAACACATAACAAGCAGTAGAATTTTTGTATTCACTGATATACAAATCACTAAATACTGTATATCCCAATTAGGCTTTTATAACAATAGACTTCCTTTCAAAGGGAGGGGGCATATGTAGTACTCAGACACTTGGATAAATCAAATTTGCTCAAGGTGGTAGTTGTGGGGGAAAAGGGTTGATAGCATATTCAAATCCATGACTTAATGAGTTGTATAACTATTGGCTTGAAGATAATATGTAGGATTGTACATATTCTCACACATCCATCAACCATATGTAAATGTTATAGAGACTAAAAGGAAAATTTGATTTATTTAGTTTCATTTAGATTTTTATTTTTGCTTCATGCTTCATATTCATGCTTTATTATTTGCATGCTATGAACAAAGAACTGACTACTTATTATCCAATCTATAGGTAATAAGTTTTTCTATACTTAAGCAATTATTTGTACTGCAGACATAGTCTTGGGATCGCCATCTTACAACTTCTTTGAACCTTCCAGAACTTGTGTCTCGCTGGCATAGCTTTCAAGAATATATTTTCTTGTCCACACTATAATGAGACTTTTTGGAGTAAGACTTGTATATAAAACTATGAGCAAGTTGCAATTTAGTAAGAAAACACAAAGCATTATTAACCTTAGTTTGTCAATAGTAAATTTGAGATTCAATGTCATCAGAATACTTTCCCAAGGGCGTCTGTTGAATTATTGAATAAGAATTCCTAATCTTCATGTACTACTCACTCAAAAAATGTTGGCATTTTCCCAATGAATCAGTACTAGATAAAAGACTTATGAATAATTTGGGCATTTCAACAGCTTTGGCTTTCAGCACTTGCAATAACCACTTTAAATTCATTCCTGTTATTATAAAGCTTATATATTTTCACTATATATTGAATATGTATTGTGAGATTGCAATATATGTGAATATATTTTCAAGTTGGTTATTGTTGTATTACAGTTGCCCAATGATGTAAGTGTGTGTAATTTGTCAGTTATTCATATATTCCTGATTTTCTTCTCTCTGTAACATACAAATATAATTACCATCCTCTAGAGCCTGCCAAAGAATATTAAGAAATCTTTCTGCATATTATTTTTGTTTTGGCATTTTTCTATAAAGGCAAAGTAGAGAACAAATCTGTGTAAGATGCAATATATTTTTTTCATATGTTATTATCTATGACCTGGAAATAGAATATATATTGAAATATAGCTAGAAAGTATGACAGTTTTTTAAAATTCATGATATTCATTAAAAAAAGAAGAAACCCCATTTTACATCACTCTTTTTCTTATCTCTTCCAAAACAGTGCTTTTCACATAATATTTGAAACAGTTTTAGAGACAATACTAAATTTGAAATTTGAGAGAAAACTTTCCTAAGAGAGATTATAACCCCACTGCCTTAAATGTTGTCATCATCAAGAGATTTTGCCGAGTGTTTAGCCTTGTGTTGTGTGCTGAGTGTAAAAAGAGGTATAAAACTTGGTCTCTGTCTTGAAGGAACTTGCCATTTAAAAGGAAAGAAAAGGCATAAAAACAAACATATAATATAAACATAAAATATGAGCCTATCAGATCATCCACATGCTTAATTCTAATTTTGGTACCCAGTGTTATGTTATCATTCTTCTACTATCATCCAAGAAAATGATAAATAATGAGCTTAATAATCATAAGACACATAATCATTACATTCTCTCATTTGCTTTCCATAGCATACATTGTGAAATAGTGCAGAAAATGTTATCTGCATTTTAAAAAAGGAAAGTGGAATGGGGCAACGATGTATCATGGTGGATAGAGCACCAGGTCTGGAGTTCAAATAAGACTTTAGACCCTTTCTAGCTGGGGGAGTGGGAAATCACTTACCCTGACTGCCTAGCCCTTGCCATTCTTCTGTCTTAGAATTGATATTAGGACAGAAGGTAAAGAGTGTTTAAAAAAAAAAAGAAGAGAAAAGAAAAGAAAAAGAGAGAACGTGCCATGGTTGAAAAAGTAATGGTTCTAGAGTCCTGACTTTCAGTTTCTCATCTATATAAAATGAGAGGATTTGATTGCAGGGGTATCAAAGTTAAATAAAATAATCCCTTATAATAGTTTGTGACCTTGACAAGTAATGTTTTTCTAATGACTTCTTCCATTTTCCCCCCTAAGGGTATTGGTGGTACACCAGGAATCACTGGTTCTAAGGGTGATATGGGACCTCCAGGTGTTCCAGGATTTCAAGGTAAGAGCCAAATTCCATTTCAATGTGTACAAATTTTTCCAATTATAATAAAATTCACAATAAATAGCACCTACATATCTATAGCATAAGAACTGAATGTCTTGTAGTAGAATTTTGTTTTATTTATTTATATATGTTAAGCCAAAGGTGTTGTGGTAGCCAGAGGCTGTCATATTTCTTTGCTCACAATCAGGGCCATACATGTTTCTTTTAGACTAAAACATATTTGAGTCATATTATCTTTTAAAAATAAGTATGCATTCTGACTATAATTAACAATGGCTTATTGTGGAAGCTAAAGAGTTCATAATAGTCTTTCTTTTGTTTTATGAAGATTAAAAAAGTAACAACATAATAAATATGTGCACTAAACTTTCCTTACAGTCTTAAAAATTAAACAGCATTCTAGACAATGTTCATACCACATGTGTTCAAAAATGAATTGCCAATGTTTCATAAATCAAACATATTTTAAAATAGATAAAATCCAGAAATTTATTTGCAGAAATTCAGGGCACAGATGTTGTTTAGTCATTTCAGTTGTATCTGGGTTTTCATGGCAAAGATACTAGAGTAGTTTGCTACTTTCTTTTCTAGCTCACTTAACAGATGAGGAAACTGAGGCAAATAAGGTTAAATGACTTGCCCAGAATCACACAGCTAGTAAGTGTGTAAGGTTATATTTGATCTCAAGAAGATGAATCTTCCTGACTTCAAGCCCATTCTATCTTTTGTGTCACCTAGTTGCTCAAGGGCACAAGTACCATTAATTGTTATTTATTCATGTTATTAGTAGCATTATTTATTATTATTTATGGTCTTTATTATAATTTATAGTTAAGGAATTCATCCTAGCTTGATAGCCAGCCTAAGGTATAATATAAATCTTGCCACTGGACTTTGTTGATTCTGGAAGGAGAGTGAGGCTGATGTATTTGCTCAATTTGCCTCACTTAAATATAATTCATGCACAAATGCAGACATCATCCATGATGTCACTGGCCTTCAAAAAGGAAGGATGAATAATAACAATAAAGAATATTGGACTTGAAGTTAAAAGGCTTAAGTTCAAATCTTGGTTCTATCTTTTAGAAACGAGGTTGGGCTAGCCTTTCAAGGGTTTTTGGCTTTCATCATCCATGATATAACCAAGCAAAATTTGATGACCTCTCAGGTCCCTTCTGCCATTAAAACTATGTTGTCATACTCTCACAAATTAGCTATGGCTGGCCTCAACCAACAGGCACGTCCTGATACCAGGAATATATATCTGAAGTCTTTCATATATGATAGAACTTGTAGCCTCTTTACATAGCCTTTGATGGCCTAAGGTCACCCACATACCATGATGAAGCAGCGGAGTGGAAAGGATTATCATTTCATGTAGGAAAATTAGAAGGAAAAGACTTTTTTTGTACTTTAATATTTTCTTTTTGTTCTCCAGGTGCCAAGGGTTTTCCTGGAATCCAGGGACTCAAGGGAGATCAAGGAGATCAGGGGCTCCCTGGTTCAAAAGGTAAGGACAGTTGTTGTAAGTCCAACATTTATTAAGGCTCTGTCTTGAGCATTGTGAAGCACTACAAAGGAAATTGCAGATATGGGCTATTCCTATTAGAGAATTTATATTTAAGTGGGAAAATAAAGCACAAATGAAAGAAATTACTGGGGAACAACAGTTATAAAGCTGTTATAAAGGCATGATCAGCAGATCTCCATGTGGTATGTGGTAGGATTCTATTTCTGGATCTGTGCTGTTCAGCATTTTTATAAATAATTTGAAAGAGTCCTTGAAGAAATATTTGTCAAATTTGCAACTGATAAAAAGTTATGGGGATTGGCTAATAAGACATAATCAAGGTTAAAAGATTGATAAGGCTAGACTTCTGGTCCAAAATTAACAAGATAAAATTAAGAAGTTATACATGTAAAGTTTAATATTTATGTTTAGAAAATCATCTGCACAAGCACATGAAAATTTCAAAAGAAAATGACTTAATTTTAGTTGACTTCAGGTCATCAGTATGACACAGCTACTAAAAGATGCTAAACTTCAAACTTAGGCTGAATTAAGAAAAAACTATCATATCCAAATTAAGAGAGATAATAGTTCCCCAGCACATTGTATTGAATTTTGAGCACCAAAATTTTAGAAAGGGTATAGGCAAATTAGAGCTATTTTGAGGAAGGCAACAGGAATGGTGAATAATCTAGAAGCTTTCATGAGGAATAGATAAAGGAATTGGAGATATTTAGTCTAAAGAAGTGAAGACTTGAGAAGGTTTACAATAGATATCTTTAATTATCCTGATGAGTGACATATAGAAGAAGGATGAGATAATCTTTGTAGCTATAATAAGCAAACCTAGGAAGAGCTTAAGCAAAGATGGAAAGGAAACTTTGAATTAATACAGTGAAAACTTTGTAACAATTAGAGCTGTACAGATATGGAATGGGTTGCCTTATAAATTTGCTTTTCACTACTGGAAGTGTTTAAATAGAAGCCAAATGACCACTTTTCAAAGGTATAATAGGAGAAATTCTTTTATTTGTGGGAGCTTGGACTAGGTTACCTTAAAATTCTTTCCAGAGCTTGTTGGATTTGAAGCTCAAAAATAGGGATAAAAATGAAGAAGAATATATAGATTTAATATTTAAATTCTAGGCAAATTTATGTTGAAAAAATAACACTATTTACTTTTAACCTGTTTATTTTGTAAATTGACTCCATAGCTGAACGTTTCTCATTTGTACTGTTAATTCTACCAGGTCTTCAAGGACCACCTGGTCCCCCAGGTCCTTACAGCATAATCAAAGGAGATCCAGGTATTCCTGGCCCAGAGGGGCCAGCAGGGCTTAAAGGTCTTCCAGGCCCTCCAGGCCCTAAGGGGCAACAAGGTAAGAGATTTGTGTGTGGCTGAGTGGGGGAGATTGGTGGTATATGTGCATCCTCTGCATGTTTTTGGTTGGCCAATACCTATCAAATCAAAGCTTCTGTGCATTGTCAAAATGACCAATTAGATATAAATTTTCTTTGCAAATTTAAATTTCTATTAAAACCAACCAAAATTTTCCAAGGTAGTCCTAAAACCAAACTGCAGGAAAGAGGAAGCCAATCAAACCAGTCATCTTTTAATCAGAAAAAGAAGAAAAATGAATTATTTAAATCTGTAACCCAATTGTTCATAGATGGAGCTATCATTCTTGAAATATTTTCTAGAAGTCATAATGTCTTGATAACAGTACCTAAGTTTTGTTCCTTATGACTTTACACTCAGTTTATGCTACCCTTTCCTCCATCTCTTCTCAGAGATATATTTCACATGTTAATAATAATCAAAGTAAATGAAAAGGGAATAAAGAAAAAAAGAAAGAAGGAAAGAAAGAGTGATTTAGCATTTAAGTACTTGCTACATGTTAGGCGCTGTTTAAGCACGGTGAATAAAATTACAACAAAAATGGTCCCTACTCTGAGGAATTTACATTTTCATGAGAGAAGACAACATTTAATGTAGAGCTAGAAAGCAAAAATGGAAAGAAGACAGAGTTAAGGAATCTTGGGGAGGGAGTCATTAATCTGTACTTTCTTAGTCTCTGAAAAGAAACAAAGATTAAGAAATTTTACTTTAAAGATAGCTTTAATGAAAACCAACTTCTAAGTTACCTCTTAATAAATATTGTCCTATTTAAGGTACACATGAAAAACAATGGAAGAATAAGATATAAATACACTTGAGGACCTTTTAATTTTTTCAAATACTTGGGCACTGCTTTTGAGGGGTCTTCTTTTGTATCTCCAGCACTTAAACATAGTGCATGACACATAGGAGCTTAATAAATGCTTATTGACTGAGTAAGTGAGTGATATACCCTAAAATCTAAGCTATAGTGAAAATCCTTGATTAAAAGAAGCTCTCCCTCTCCCCTGTGTATTTTTCCCTTTTTAGAAACCCTGGAATAGGTAGATCATGGATCTTTTTGTTCTATTTGATAACCTGATTATCAAAATATTAAGCCCCAGAAGCACCATAATTTGGTATGGCTCCATGTGGAGAAATCCAACAAGGAGATCTTCTTTCCAACAATGTACAGTCATCAATGGGAACCTGGATTGTGCACATTTTTAGTCTTCACCAAAAGCTTGTTCATGGTTTTCTGGGAGGATATTTCAGTAAAATAGTAGGCACAAAGTTTGGAGTCAGGGCTAATAATTACCACTGACATTTGTACAGCACTTTAAGATTTGCAAAGCACTTTGCATGCACCTTATCTGAACCTCACAACTACCCATTATAGGCATTGTTATCCTCATTTAACAGATGAAGAAACATGCCTTTGTTTCACCATTACTACTGTCAGAGGCAGGATTTAAATTTAGTTATCTTCTGCTTCAGAATATTGGGCTCCTTTTATTAGCCCTTCTACTACTCATTAATGCTCTTGGCAAGCATGCAGTATTTTATCAGATGGCCTACAGGTTAAAAAATGCCCTTCTAATGAGGAGTAGAGATGGTAGAAAGCAACAGTCATACGCTGAACTCCACCTATGTTTGTCTCACCTTTTAGGCTAAGCAATATCAGTCTATAGCATTTGATATGTGCACAAAGGTACACGGGCCAATTTTCATTAGAATTTAGGTTGAAGGCTTCTTCTATAACTCTTTTGCTTTTGAGAATTGGACTTTAGGTTTCAAATTCCAGTTCCCTTTCTTTTAAAAAATATTTATTTAAAACTCTTACCTTCTGTTTTGGAATTGATACTGAGTATTGATTCTAAGACAGAAGAGTTGTAATGTGGCTTAAGGTCTTGACACTCTATCCACTGTGCTACCTGGGTGCCCTGAGTGTCCTTTTCTTTCAAGAGAGGGAGTGCTTGGTCAGCAAGGAGTCTGCCTGTGTTCACCCCTTTCTCTTATGTACCAGGGGAAGAACAATCAAACCTTCAGTGCACCATTTTGTAAAAAAATGGAATGTCAATAATTTCCAGAAATCTTTCAAACCTCAACTTGTAGTAGCCTGGTTCCTCAGAATGACCCTGCTTTGTTGTGTGAAAGAACTCTGTATGAAACAAATAAATAAATATGAAATGAAATATGTAAAGAGCTTTATAAACTTTAAATGCTAGCTATTATTGTTGATGATGATGTGTGTTGCTGTTGTTTGACTCTGGTTGGGGCAAATATTCTATTAAGAAAGGAAAACTGGTAAATGGAAATTAAACTCAATTTTTACCTTATACCGGACACCTGAAAAGGGCAGAGATTTGGGAAAGGGGAATGGAACAATGATCAATACGACTTCAGCCAAGGAAAGATAAGTGACTTAATGATGTGCTTATTTTTTCCCCTTGATATAGGTGTAACAGGATCTGTGGGTACTCCTGGACCACCTGGCATCCCAGGTTTTGATGGTGCACCTGGACAAAAAGGAGAACAGGGGCCTTTTGGTCCTCCAGGTAGGTATATTGGTATATTACAAAGTTTTAGTTGCAAAGGTGATAGAACAGTATATATAGGTTGATAGAGCAAAATAACATTTATTAACTATTTAATGCCAGCCACTATGCTATGGGCCAATGATACAAAGACAAGTAAGCAAAAAAATCCCCACTGTCATGTAGCTTATATTCTGATGGGGGAAGACTGTAAATAAAGGGGACCTGGAGGGCAGGAGAGGAGAAGGAAATATATGGGGTTCTTGGAAAGGAATCACTCATTAAGAGAAAAAGACTTCAGAATAGAGATTTCTCCAGGAGGGCAAGAACAAAGAATCTGGAAATAGAATACGTGTGTCAGTAATGTGAAACATGGTTGAGACCCCTCCTAAAATTGTGGCAGTAGGGATAGAGTCACCAATCAGAAGAGGAGGGTCTTAGAGTGGAAGTTTCTCCAAGATGGCAAGGAGGGTCAAGGAGGATTAAAGCATCTAGAGAGGACCTTGATGTTTGGTTTTGTTTTTCTCCCCACAGAAGTCTGCTAGATGATAACCTCCAAAATTAGCTTTTGTTTGTGTTCTCTATCTAACTTAAGATCAATAAATCTTAAGATCTCTTTCCATTTACTTCCACTTGCAGCACACTATATTTCAGTTAATTTCTGTTTCAGCATATGCCAGAACTTAAGAAAATAAAGTTAAAAATATTTAGTTGAAAGAACTTAAATGAATAATTCAAAAAAGTGTCTTAGAAAAGTTGTTGAGTTATTTTAGTCAGATCTGACTCCTTGTGACCCCATTTGGGGTTTTCTTAGCAGAAATACTAGAGTGGTTTGTTATTAACTTCTCCAGCTCATTTTACAGATGAAGAAACTGAGACAGATGAATGTAAGTGACTTGTCCAAGCTCACATAGCTATGCAAGTATCTAAGGCCATATTTGAACTCAGGAAAATAAGTCTTCCTGACTCTAGGCCTGGCACTCTATCCACTGTGCTATCTAGCCACCCATTAGGAAGGTAGTAATAGGTTTATATGGTGGCAATTAGGTGGCTGAGTGGATAGAGAGCCAGGTCTTGTGTTCAAATCTGGCCTCTGGTACTTCCTAGCTGTGTGACCCTGGGCAAGTCATTTACCCCCTCCTATTGCCCTTACTGCTCCTCAGCCTTAAAATTGAAACATAGTATTAATTCTATGATGGAAGGTAAGGGTTTTTTTTTAAAGCAGAAAGTCTTTAAAAAGGGTTCTTAGTTTCTATGAAATTTTTAAATGCATAAGTATTTTATATTTGAGGAGGAGGGCACAGTATGGAGAGACAGATTGTGATGGCCCACTACAAATTCCCTATAAGGGAAGAGCATAGCTAGAATTCTATACTCCCAGTAAATTTTCCTTATTATAAAAAGTCTTTCAGTTATAAAAAAGGGTAAAGCAAAGAAACATGCATATTAATGTTATAATTAGCTGAAATGTCAGTTTATATCATTTTAGAAACATGATGTGAATTCTTAAGGGAACAGAAATAACCCTGAATTATACCATGCTGGTGGGAATACAAAGAAAGGGACCTTAATACTTATTGATCTTAAATTAGATAGAGAACAAAAGCAAAAACTAACTTTGAAGGTTATCACCTGGAAGACTTCTGTCAAAAAATTTAGTTGAGGTCCAAGTGTTAAAGGTGATAATAGCAACAGCTTTCCTAGAGTTATCCTATTACTCTGTCTTCAATGGGGGCCATGCCAGAGAGGAAACTAATTCAACTCAACAGCTCTTTAGTGAGGTCTTAGACTACCGATGCTATACTATCTGTGTATGAAAGTGAATAGGATTTTGTCCCTGGCCTTAAGGAGATTAAAATGTACCTGGGCAATAAAAAAGGACACATAACTCAAATTCCAAACAGCATATGACAAATGCTACAAAGAGGTACAAATAAATGGCTGTTGATGCTGAGAAGAGAATGAAATCATATCTTGTGGTGAGGACCCAAGTTCTCGATGAGTGGATAGGAGTTTGACAAGTAGGCTGTGAGGGGAGAATATGCTGGGATTAGGCAAAATCGTTCACAAAAGAATAAGTAGGGCAAAATATGAAGAATGCTTCAGTTTGGCTGGAATGGAGGTAATGTGTAGAGGAGGTGTAGGAGATAAGGATAGAAATGTAGTCGGACTAAGGTATATTTTGATGAATTTGGGCTTTATTCTGTAAACAATGAAGAACCATTAAAGATTGTTGAATGATGAGTGACAAGATCAAAGCTATATTCTAGGACATTTTAGATTAATATCCCATTGCAATATAAGGTGAATTAGGATGGGGAAGTCTAGAAGCAGGGAGCTTGACTATTTGGGTTGATCTAATTGAGAGATAATTAAGGCCTTGACTTTGATAGTGATGATAGGAATGGAAAGAAGGTGATCAGTATGGAAGACATTAAATATATATATATATATATATATATATATATATAAATTATAAGATTTCTACAAATAATTAATTTTGCAAAGAAAGGGAAATGGGACAGGGGGAATCATGGCGCCATTGGAAACAATGGGAAAGTAATGAGGAGAAAAAATCACTGGGTGGAATCTGAGTTGAGTTTTGTACAGCTGAAGTGCCAATAAGATATCCAGGTTTTAATGTTCAGTGATCAGCTGGAGATATAGGACTGAAACTTGGGTGAAAGTACTCAGATGGAGGGATTCATTTGGCAGTTACTTGAAAGTGATAGTTGACATCTTTTACCAATTTGAGATCTCAGTAAAAGTGTATATCAAAGAAAAGAGTTTTAGGCAATGTCTACCTGAGGAATGAGGTAAAGTAGTTGGAAAAAGGGCAGCCAGCATGGTAAGAGGATAATGAAAGACAGAGCAGAGATTTTAAGCATCAATCAACATTGTCAAAGGAAAATGAAGTGTGAAAAGAGCTTTTGGATATTTCTGAGTAAGAAGTTTGAAAATAGCCATAGTAACTTGGAGAGGGCAGAAGCCCAATTGCAAGAATTAAGGAAGATTTAGGCAGTAATGAAATAGAAACACTTCTTTGGAAAAACTAATTGCTAAAAGGAAGGCGAGAGGATGGTAGGTTAGGAGATCATAGAATTGAGGAAAAGTGTGTGTGTGTGTGTGTGTGTGTGTGTGTGTGTGTGTGTGTGTGTGTGTGTGTGTTTTAATGATGCATTTGGCCAGAGAAGAATCCCATATAAAGAGACTTAATAATGATTCAAGAGAGGGAAGGGATAATTCAGGCAAGAAGTTCCTGGAGGGGGATGAGATCAGGAAGTAGATGGCAAATTTACCTAAATAATAACTCCCATTTATATAGTGTTTTACAGATGACAAGCCACTTTGAAAAGTGGATAGGGCAAGTATTGTTACTTCCATTTTGTAAATGAGAAAACTGAATCTGACTTAGAGATTAAATGATCTGACCATGTAAATGGCAGATCTGGCAATGATACTCAGGTTTTCTGATTCCAAGTTTGATACCAAGACCAGTATATTTTTCTCTCTTCTGTGCTTTGATACTTCTCAGTTTCCCACATTGCTTTACAGTTTACAAAATATTTTCCTTCTAACAAACCTGTGGTAGTTGGTGTGGTTGATATTAACTATTTTACAGAAGAGTAAGCTCAGTTTCAGAGAGGCAAAAACCACTTGCTCAAGTTTCTTGGTTAGTACAGGGCACAGTCAGGACACACGTACCCATGTCTAGGGCTCATTCCATTACAACACTGCCTCTTTTTTCCTTGACCAAAAAGAGACACTTTTGGTACTCAGAAACAAGACCCCTTGGATGAAATACAAGAATTCAGCTTTGTAGAGAATGGTGGCTGAAGTATCAGATGGTCCAATAAAAATAGCTTAAGGAGGGTATTTTAAAAGGAAAAATAAAACATTGTGGGGAGGAGAGCTAAATGAAGATTGTAGCTGGCTCTTTACAATCTATTAAAGAGTACAAACCAAGTGTTAGAGACATGTTGGATAACTTAGTTAAGTGTCTCTTTCATAGGTGTTGGGCCAAAGCCAAGGAAAGGAAAACTGAATGATTTTTATTGTTGTTGTTGTTCTGTCCTACAGGGCCAAGAGGTCTTACTGGTCCACCAGGTCCAGAGGGGTTGCCAGGTTCAATGGGTCCTCCGGGTACTCCTTCTGTCGATCATGGATTCCTTGTTACTAGGCATAGTCAAACTACAGATGATCCACCATGTCCCCCTGGGACCAAAATAATCTACAATGGCTATTCCTTGCTCTATGTACAGGGGAATGAACGAGCTCATGGCCAGGACTTGGGTAAGACATTAATAGGCATTAGAAATTCCCCAAATTAAAAAGCAATTTAGTTCAAAAAAACTTTAAATTATTTTTCTAGTATGCAACTTCCTTTTACTTATGGGTTTGGAGGTCTTTTGAATAAGGCCACTTCAAACGTTTAAGAAGAGTGTGACTAGAACGTGATTAAACAGATGCTATCTATTATTAAAGAATTCTTTATTGGCTACTGCCTACAAAGATTTTACAGAGATAAACAGATAGATATAGAGATGGCAGGTTACTCTCATCTATGTTTGAGATAAGTCTGAAATACTAAGCTAAAAATACTGAGCTAAAAATTGTGTATAAGAAAAGTTCCTAAAAAAGGCAAAAAAAAAAGTTCTTCATGGAACTTTGCTGACTAATACAACAGAATGTCAGCATAAATGTGGCATTTGCCACGTTTATGATTAATATCGTAAGAAGTCCTTAAGTGGTTCACTGGATAGAGTGATGGATATGGAACCAGGAAGACCAGATTTTGAATCTTGTCTGAGACAGTGATGAGCTATGCGATCCTGAGCAAGTCACTTAAATTCTTACAACTTCAGTTTTCTTATCTGTAAAATGAGGGGATTGGTCTTAATCACAGAGACTTAAGGTCCCTTCAAGCTCTAAATTAATGGTCCTATGATTAATGATAATAACTAGCATCTGTATAATACTTAAAAGTATTTTACAAACGTTAACTCATTTGATCTTCACAACTTGGTGAACTATGATTATCTTGCCATTTTGTATATCAATATTGGAATAATTATTGAAAAAGAGTCAAAACTACTTTCCCTCATTATGAGAGTAGGTCATATTTATAAAGTGCAAATTACAGTTTTCCAACTACTTTATTAAAAATGTAAAATAAAAGTGTAGCCTGTTCAGAAACCAAGACTAAAAAAAGACTGAGAAAAAAAATACCGCAAAACTTGATTTTTTCCTCAAGAATCTTCATTTAGGACAACTGATCCTTTTTTTTCAACTATATGAGTCTTTTCACTGTGGAGTTTAAAATAGGCAAGCTTAGCCATTTGTTTTCTGCTTTTTTAAAAAACCTCCATTGTTTTTCATCCCCCATTTAGGTACAGCTGGAAGTTGTCTACGCAAATTCAGTACCATGCCCTTCCTTTTCTGCAATATTAATAATGTTTGCAACTTTGCATCAAGAAATGACTACTCTTATTGGTTGTCTACTCCTGAGCCTATGCCAATGTCAATGGCACCCATTTCCGGTGACAACATTAGGCCATTTATTAGCAGGTATGTAGAACATTTGATGATTCAGTTTCAAAAAGGTGAAGGTGCAGATCTATTTCGGGATTGGGACAAGATAGAACTTTTATTTACAAAAGTCAAAAATGTGCTATAGGGATTGTTAGATATGTTAGAACTTAGTGTTGGATTTTGGTTATGAAAATTACATTATGTGAAAGTTGACTCAAATCACTTTGGCCAGAACCCTTTCCATCCTTCCTCCCTCCCTTCCTCCCTTCCTCCCTCCCTCCCTTCATTCCTTTCTCTCTTCCTCCCTTTCTCCCTCCCTCCCTTCCTTCCTTCCTTTAGGCAGCTAAAGCATATCAAAGAGAATGTCAGCTTTGGCGACAGAAAAACTTGAATTCAACTCTTCTTTGTCAATACTGATTGTATGATCTTGGTGAAATCATTCAACCTCTTAGTATTAAATGCAACCTTTAAGACTATAAGTTTTAGAGAAAGTACTTACCTTGACTGATAGAAGGAATTTCCTCATCTGGGAGTTCTTCTCTATTCCTCTGTTCAGGAAGTCAGTTTCTTGAATTCAGGCTTGAATCAGAGACAAAGCTCTGGACTGGAACTTTCATTTTAGAGTCTCCTGTCAATTTCTTCCTCTAGTAAAAAGGCATTGCTTGAATACTGCCTACTTCAGCCCTATTGGTCATATATTTATAATTGAAATACCTTCAAGAAATCTCCACAAAGAGATCCCATTACATTCCTACATTAAATGATTACACAGTGTGGTATTTGGTAATAAGCTTCAGAATCTGCAATAGTTTCCCAGGGTTGAAATTCTATCTGAATCTGACTGCTTCTAAGGCCTCTTATCTTTTCTTCTTTCTTTCCTTCAAAGTAAATATTGATTCCTGAGTACCAGTAAGAATTCAGAGAAAACTTGTAAACTTCTTTGTCCAAGCAACAAATGAATAAGTTGTACTTTTCTCATGTCAAAGAAATGAAAGTCAAAGTCAATGAGGAAGTGTTGAAGGAAAGGAAAAAATGCTAACCTTTGGCTTTTTTTAATTTCTAAGTGATAATTAGTTTCTTGGGGGAAATTATAATGTAGTATCAGTGGTTAATTTAAAGTTACCTACTCAGAATGAGTAAAAGAGATGTAGCTTGGGGTCATTATCAAATAGCATCTCCAGTTGACATAGGAGCACTATTGTTTGCAGGGTGGTCTTCCCTCCCTGACATTTCTTTATTGCTTTTAGAATGTGGTCAATTTATGGTGTCAGTAGACTGATAAAATTTTTGAAGGCAAATCAGAGGGAGATTACACTTTATGAAGAAAGCTATAGTGACCCTTTATTGTAGGAAGGAAAGAAAAAAGGGGTATTTTTGCAGTAAAACATGAAATTCATGTAAAATAGGTTGTAAGATTTTTTCTGCTAGATAATAGGCATAAATATATTACATAATAGAATATTTCTTAGTTCTTTGTTTTTTTACATTTCTCATCTTATATTTTGAAGGAATCAATTTTCTCAGTCTGAGGAAATAGAAGAATGCAGAATACGAAACTCAAACTATGAAATATTTTTGTTTTATTTTTCTAATTCTATTCATTTAGGTCAGCTAATATCTGCTTACTACCCTGGTTCTAGAGGCTCCCCATATTCAGAAATACTGTTTTTTCACTAGAAGCAAGCCTAAAACAAATTTAAATGCTCTTTTTCTTCAATAGTAATTGAATTCATGTTATCATTATGTAAATACATGATCTCTTAATTTATCAGCAATGAGAACTCCTAGCATAGTAACTCCCTATACCATTGTGCAAACTCCCTTCATGGCTCAATAATGATTTAGTAGATAATTTTTCCTAGTGAAATGCTTGAAGCACATTAGAAATTGACTTACTGAAGATTTGCCATCTAGGAGGGGTCAGAGGTTGAATTTGAACCCAAGTCTAACCCCAGGACGCTATTATTATTATCTCCCTCTTTGCATTATTTACTTAATAAGGGCCCCAGTGGATTCTTAGTTATGATAGATTAAAAATAGGTTGTGGGAATTTTATGAACTAAAGTCCCTCTATCCAAAGAAGATAAAATTCTTAAATTCAAAGAAGATGAAATTCTTTTTTTTTTTAAACCCTTACCTTAAAACACTGTATTGGCTCCAAGGCAGAAGAGTGGTAAAGGCTAGGCAATGGGGGTCAAGTGACTTGCCCAGGGTCACACAGCTGGGAAGTGTCTGAGGCTAGATTTGAACCTAGGACCTCCTGTCTCTAGGCTTGGCTTTCAATCCACTGAGCCACCCAGCTGCCCCCAGAAGATGAAATTCTTAAATGCCTTATCTCATTTTGGCTTCTCAAAGAGAAGTATGTTGTTAATTCAACTGCACCAATGAAAAAATATGTATGAAACACCCTTTGTACAAAGCAAACTCTGCTAGATCCTGTGGAAAGATACAGAGATGAGAATCTGTCCTAAAGATGTCTTTTATTCATTTTCAGTGATGCTCACATCATCCCTGGATTCTCTCTCTCTCTCTCTCTCTCTCTCTCTCTCTCTCTCTCTCTCTCTCTCTCTCTCTCTCTCTCTCTCTCTCTCTCTCTCTTTCTCTCTCTCTCTCTCTCTCTCTCTTTCTCTCTCTCTCTCTCTCTCTCTCTCTCTCTCTCTCTCTCTCTCTCTCTCTCTCTTTCTCTCTGTCTCTCTCTATTCTATCCTATCTTATCCTATCCTTTCTTATTCATATTTCTTAAGCTCATACTATGTACTAAGATCTTGGGATATGAAGGCAAAAGGGAAGCTGTCCTTACCCTCAAGGAGATTCTATTCTAAAAAAGATCACTCAGAGCTTTTGTACAGTTGTAAGATCATTTTGTGAATCCAAAAGCACAACTTGAAGTTCAAAGTTCTCCATAAAAAAGAAGGATAATCTTGAAATGATGTTTTTAGTTTTACTTTATTTTTTGCTTGGAGTTGAAGTAACCAGACATGATCCCTGTGGAGTATTACTTTATTGAAAATCTTCAGGAAATGAGTAGCTATGAAAGGGTGTTAAGGGGGTAGCAAGGTGGTAAGTTAAATACAGAGTGTTGAACCTGAAGACAGGAAGATTCATCTTCCTGAGTTCAAATCTGGCCTCAGATACTTATTAGCTCCATGACCCTAGGTGAGTAACTTGACCCTGTTTGCCTTAGTTTCCTCATCTGTCAAATGAACTGGAGAAGGAAATGACAAACCATTCCAATATCTTTGAAAAGAAAATCCCGAATGGGGTCACAAAGAGTCAGACAAAGTAGAGATGACTGAATAACAACAACAATAATGGTGCTGAGTGGAAATAGCTCTGAACTAAAGATCAAGGAAAGATGAGTCTAGTTGAGTTCTATCCTAGATGAATTAAATAATCTTTGAGTCTTGTTTTTCTTATGTATAAAAGGAAGGGACTGGATTAAATCAGTCAAATTCAAATGGAAATAAGAGCCACTAAGCCTTCCAAAAGGATTCCCATAGGCTTCTATTGGCTTAGAAAAACATATCAACAGTATTTTTATTCTCTTGTGATATTTCCTAATTACAATTTTAAACTGGGGAATGTTGTGGTTCCATATGAGTAAGATCCCTTCCAAAAGGCAGCATGGAATCATAGCTAGAAAGAAGTCTACCATCAGAGAGAGGAAAATCTGGGTTCATATCCTGTCTCTGATACATATTATCTGAGTGACTATGGAGAAGTCACTTAGCTTTTAAGTACCTCCAACCAGCCTTCTGACATTATAACTTACAGATGAGTTGTCAGTTTGCATGGGGTTGGAATTGCCTATGCTTATTATGCACATCCCTTTCTAGTTCTAAAATTCTATTTTTTCACAATCTTTCCCAAGCTGTCTGACTTGTGGACTAAAATTGCCCCCTAAACAACTTTATTTCTGAGGAAGACATTTTATATAGGCACCATTTTCCTTCCATATCCTTGTTTTCTATTTGGCAAGCAGATGGCAGTAGCTGTATAAAGACCAGCTTCAATAATGGTTATTTAATGAAACCTTTTAATTCATCTGCATTTGTATGAATAAAATAGAAAATCGCACATACACATAGACACAAAAGTCCACTGAAAATCAAATGACTAATTTAAGTTCTCCACCTACTCTTCATGCATTTTCATGCAAATGTTCCAGCACAACTAGGTATAATAATTAACAGCACTTATATTCATTTATCAGCATTGTTAACATTCTGTTCAATTTGTGACTTGAATGCAATTACTTCACTGCCAGAATTTAATTTTTTTTCAAATACAACATTTTTAAACCAACCTTTACAAATGTAACACATTTGTGAGAGAATATTTTAGTATAAATACAGTATTTTGGATCTGAGCAAACCTAAGGACCACATATGTTTTTTTTTTAAATTTATTTCTATGTGTAGATCAGGAATTTGAACTTCAGAAATTTCTTAAATCCCTTATGGCTTGAGAATTAGTCTCTGTCTCTGTCTCTCTGTCTCTGTCTCTGTCTCTGTCTCTCTCTTTCTCATCTTCTCCCCCCCCTTTTGACCTTATCTTTATATCATTAATTCATCAGACTCTTATTGAAGCCTAGATAGTATCAAGGTATTTTCTTCTATCACAGGAGGGTGCTCAGGTTTAAGATATTCTTCCCTAGCACTCTTGAAGACTGATTGTAGAAACCATTGGGTTTAAGTGTAAACATCTATTTATAATAACTTGCCCAAAGACAATTGAATTCGTTTTTGAAAGGTAAGTGATATATATTTTTAAAAGCAACTGTGATGATCATTTCCAGTCAAGATGGCGGCTTAGAGAAAGCTAAAGTTCAGATCTCTGGAAACCCTTCCCGACCGATCTCAAACTATAGGCTCCTAGGGCCCCAAAATTCAAAACGATCAACAGCATAGACCCTAGGAATCCTCCTCCTGGACCTGGACCTGGATCAAAAGGTATGGCCCCCCTCAAAAGCCAGAACCCGAGAACACTCGGACCTAAGGGGTAGGAGTGCAGAGTCCAAGGCTCCGGGAAGCCGCAGCCCCTCCCCCCTCAGAGAGCAGGGTCTTCTGAAACAACAGCAACCCTCAGGGCCAGCAAGACAGCCTTAGGGCCAGCTATTCTGAAGGCAACTTCCGGAAAGCAACCCGACCCAGTGGAGCGGGCACCCAAACAGCAGGGAAACAGAGAGAGCTGGGGGCAAATGTAACCCCCTGGCCTGATCCTTCCATTCCAGTTCCAGTGAAAGTCACTGCCTTAAGGCATACTCAGTTCAACTCAGGGAAAGCTCATAGAATGGACAATCTGCCCAGGACTAAAGCCTCTGAACACCAGACAGAGATAAGAAAAGCTAATCCTCCACATTCAGAGATGGCAAACTCCACAGAAGCACAGAAGCCCCAAAATCACAAGAAAAATAAGAAGAAAGGGGCAACTTTGGACACATTCTATGGAGCCAAAATACAAAATACAGAGGAGATAGAAGACGATACACAAGAAAATGCTCCGAAACCTTCCAAAGGAAATGGAAACTCTCCACAAACCCATGAAGAATTTGAATCAGAAATGAACAAAAAGATGGAAGCCTTCTGGGAGGAAAAGTGGGAAATAATGCAAAAGAAATTCACGCATCTACAAAACCGGTGTGACCAAACTGAAAAGGAAAACCAGGCTTTAAAGGCCAGAATCAGGCAACTGGAAGACAACGATCATGTAAAAGAGCAAGAATTAATAAAGCAAAGCCAAAATACCAAGAAATTAGAAGAGAACATAAAATATCTCACCAACAAGGTGACAGATCTGGAAAATAGAGGGAGAAGAGATAATTTAAGAATAATTGGACTCCCAGAAAAGCCAGAAATAAACACCAAACTCGACATCGTGATACAAGATATAATCAAAGAAAATTGCCCAGAGATTCTAGAACAAGGGGGCAATACAGCCACTGACAGAGCTCACAGAACACCTTCTACACTAAACCCCCAAAAGACAACTCCCAGGAATGTAATTGCCAAATTCCAAAGCTCTCAAACAAAAGAAAAAATCCTACAGGAAGCCAGAAAAAGACAATTTAGATATAAATGCCAATCAGGGTCACACAAGACCTTTCAAGTTCTATTCTGAATGATCGTAAGGCATGGAACATGATCTTCAGAAAGGCAAGAGAGCTGGGTCTTCAACCAAGAATCAGCTACCCAGCAAAACTGACTATATACTTCCAAGGGAAAGTATGGGCATTCAACAAAATAGAAGATTTCCAACTTTTTGCAAAGAAAAGACCAGAGCTCTGTGGAAAGTTTGATACCAAAAAACAAAGAGCAAGGAATACCTGAAAAGGTAAATATTAAGGAAAGGGGAAAGGAGAAAAATGTTATCTTCTTCCTTTATTCAAACTCTCTTCTATAAGGACTACATTTCTATCAATCTATGTATACTAACATGTGGGGAAAATGTAATGTATAAATAGGGAGTAAAGAAAGACCAAGTAGAATAATCTTTCTCACACAAAGATTCACATGGGAAGGGGAGGGGAAGAAAACTCCTATAAGAAGGAGAGGAAGAGAGGGTTTTTTACTTAAACCTTACTCTCAGGGAAATCAACTCCGAGAGGGAAAAACATCCAGATCCATTGGGATCTTGAATTCTATCTTACCCAACAAGGGTAGGGAGAAGGGAAAACCAAGGGGGGGAGGGGGAGAGGGAAAACAAAAAGGGAGGGAAAGAGAGGGGGGAGGGGGAGGGAACAAAAAGGGAGGGACTAAAAAGGGAAACATCAAGGGAGGGGACAAGGGGGACTGATTCAAAGTAAATCACTGGACTAAAAGGTAGAGCCAAAGAAAAAAAGGTTAGAATTAGGGAAGGCTATCAAAATGCCAGGGAGTCCACAAATGACAATCATATCTTTGAACATGAATGGGATGAACTAGAAATCCCATTCAAAATCACCTTAGACAAAATAAAATACCTAGGAATCTACCTCCCGAGACAAACACAGGAACTATATGAACACAACTACAAAACACTCTCCACACAACTAAAACTAGACTTGAGCAATTGGAAAACATTAACTGCTCATGGATAGGATGAGCCAATATAATAAAAATGACCATCCTACCCAAACTTATTTATCTATTTAGTGCCATACTCATTGAACTACCAAAATACTTCTTCACTGATTTAGAAAAAACCATAACAAAATTCATTTGGAACAACAAAAGATCAAGGATATCCAGGGAAATAATGAAAAAAACACATATGATGGGGGCCTTGCAGTCCCAGACCTTAAACTATATTACAAAGCAGCAGTCATCAAAACAATTTGGTACTGGCTAAGAAACAGAAAGGAAGATCAGTGGAATAGACTAGGGGAAAGCGACCTCAGCAAGACAGTACACGATAAACCCCAAGATCCCAGCTTTTGGGACAAAAATCCACTATTCAATAAAAACTGCTGGGAAAATTGGAAGACAGTGTGGAAGAGACTAGGAATAGATCAACACCTCACACCCTACACCAAGATAAATTCAAAATGGGTGAGTGACTTAAACATAAAGAAAGAAACCATAAGTAAATTGGGTAAACACAGAATAGTATACATGTCAGACCTTTGGGAGGGGAAAGACTTTAAAACCAAGCAAGACATAGAAAGAATCACAAAATGTAAAATAAATAATTTTGACTATATCAAATTAAAAAGCTTTTGTACAAACAAAACCAATGTAACTAAAATCAGAAGGGAAACAACAAATTGGGAAAAAATCTTCATAGAAACCTCTGACAAAGGTTTAATTACTCAAATTTATAAAGAGCTAAATCAACTGTACAAAAAATCAAGCCATTCTCCAATTGATAAATGGGCAAGGGACATGGATAGGCAGTTCTCAGATAAAGAAATCAAAACTATTAATAAGCACATGAAGAAGTGTTCTACATCTCTTATAATCAGAGAGATGCAAATAAAAACAACTCTGAGGTATCACCTCACACCTAGCAGATTGGCTAACATAAAAGCAAAGGAAAGTAATGAATGCTGGAGGGGATGTGGCAAAGTAGGGACATTAATTCATTGCTGGTGGAGCTGTGAACTGATCCAACCATTCTGGAGGGCAATTTGGAACTATGCCCAAAGGGCGACAAAAGAATATCTACCCTTTGATCCAGCCATAGCACTGCTGGGTCTGTACCCCAAAGAGATAATGGACAAAAAGACTTGTACAAAAGTATTCATAGCTGCGCTCTTTGTGGTGGCCAAAAACTGGAAAACGAGGGGATGCCCATCAATTGGGGAATGGCTGAACAAACTGTGGTATATGTTGGTGATGGAATACTATTGTGCTAAAAGGAATAATAAAGTGGAGGAGTTCCATGGAGACTGGAACAACCTCCAGGAAGTGATGCAGAGCGAGAGGAGCAGAACCAGGAGAACATTGTACACAGAGACTGATACACTGTGGTACAATCGAACGTAATGGACTTCTCCATTAGTGGCGGTGTAATGTCCCTGAACAATTTGCAGGGATCTAGGAGAAAAAAAAAAACACCATTCATAAGCAGAGGATAAACTGTGGGAGTAGAAACACCGAGGAAAAGCAAGTGCCTGAATACAGCGGTTGAGGGGACATGAAAGAGGAGAGACTCTAAATGAACACTCTAATGCAAATATTATCAACATAGCAATGGGTTCAAAGCAAGAAAACATGTAATGCCCAGTGGATTTACGCGTCGGTTATGGGGGGGGGGAGGAAAAGAAAATGATCTATGTCTTTAATGAATAGTGCTTGGGAATGATCAAATAAAATATAAAAAAAAAAGCAACTGTGATATATTCAATGATAAACATAATATAATTCAATAAGCAGTAAGTAAAGACTTCCAGTAATGAGAGATGGTGAAACTTCCATCCCTGAAAGTTTTTAAATGGAGGCTGGATGGCCTCCAGTGAGTACAATTACATCACAATTAATATGAATAATTAATCTACCTCTTTCACCCCCTCCATAGTCAAGTAGTCGCATTATTCAAATTCACATTGCATAATTCCTTTAAGCTGGGCAGCAGTTACCATGTTTTACATAATTAAAACTTTGAATAGTGTGGATTTGAAAAATACAACCACTTCTTGTTTATTATAGACCACATGAGTTGTTCATGCTTTGGATATGGGTCGGACTAGATGACTCATGAACTTTCATTCAACTCTGAAATGAATGAGGACTTTTATAGGCAGGATGCTGTTCATATCAACTGTGCTAAATGTGTGTGTCCCTTATTTCCCCAGGTGTGCTGTATGTGAGGCTCCTGCCATGGTGATGGCGGTTCACAGCCAAACAATCCAAATACCACAGTGTCCTAATGGATGGTCATCACTTTGGATTGGCTATTCTTTTGTTATGGTAAGTGGTGTAGACAATCATAGCTTTCCAGCAGGGGACTAGTGTCCTGAGGAGCTCTTCCTTTCAAAGCAACAGCAATCCTGTTTTTATTGCCCTAAGATTTTAGGCAATGAATGCTCCAAATGTGAAAATAAATGATTCCCCCATTCATATTTCTCAAAGCACTATAGGCTTTTCCCCACTCTATATTAAGGCACTGGTTGTTTGCTTGCTAGGATCTTGAGGCTACAGAAGCTTAGACTTTTATTTCACTTTTTGAGGTTCAAGAGGGGAGTAGACAGCTCTAACACCTTTCTGGAAAATGGAGAAAACATTTACACACCTTCCAATTGCAATCCTCATCTGTTCAGTTGAATTGTTTTCAGCAGAAGCAACATGACAAGCTTTCTTAAAGATTTAAAACCTGCTTGTTTTTGTTTTTTTTTCAGAGAGAATGAGGATAAAGGACTATATGGGATGTTTAAGTTTTAGTATATCACATAATATTAGTGAGTCTGCTTATTAGTAAGTCTGAATGAAGGAGGAAAGGCACTTTAAAAGTAATGATAATTTTGGTTCATCTAGTTGAGGAGATGACCCATCAGTGAAGTTTATTTTGGATCTAGTTTCTTTTAGAAATGATTATCTTTTCTCTCTAATTACTAATAATATCAAAGTCTCCAGACTCATTCAACAAACCTTTATTAATCACCTATTATGTGCCAGGCATAATGCTAGGTACCAGGGGTACAAAAACTAATATGGAAGCATACTCTTCTCAAGAAACTCTTTTTTCTTTTTTTTTGGGGGGGGGATACTACACTCTTTTCCCCCCTCCCCATTGTTTCATATAGTGTTTCACACATTTTTTAAAAAATTGTTCTTGAGTCATTTTAGTCATGTTCTATTCTTTATGATCCCTTTTAGAATTTTCTTGGCAAAGATACTAGAATAATTTGCCATTTCCTACTCCAGCTCATTTTATAGATGAGAAACTGAGACAAACAGGGTTAAGTGACTTGCTTTGGGCAATTTAAATTGGACTTTAACTATTTAGTTAGGAGAATATTTTTATTGTGGTCCTACTTATTTAATTGCTCCCATTTTTAGTCTTTTTGTCTCAGTCTAGAGCACATTTATCTCAGTCTATAAAGTTCTTGAATTCTTCAGGCCAAGTTTACTCTGATATTAGCCAACCTCCATTCTGAAAGGTTGAGAGGAACAATTTGCTTTCTCCACAGATACCTTTCTCATCTTGGGTCCTTTGCAGTCATCTCTTCCTGCTCTGTCTATTATGGTGACATTTTATAGGTTGTGGAATTATATTATCCCAATGAGCCTCACTCTTTTATCAGGATGAAAGAGGAAGTGGGGACAGCTAGCTAGCACAATGGATAGAGTGCCAGGAGTCAGGAGCATCTAGGTTCAAATGAAGCCTAAGATGCTTCCTAGCTCTGTGAGGTTGGGCACCCCCAATTGCCTAGAACTTGCTATTCTTTTGTCTTAGAATTCATACTAAGAAAGAAGGTAACAATTTAAAAAAAGAAAAAATGTCTTTACTAATTATTTTAGCTTTTTGTCAATATTTTAAGTAGTTGACTAAATAATTAAATATTATGGTACTCTTTGCATTTTTTCAAGGTTGAACAGAGAAGAGTTCACTGCATTAACTGAAGTAGAATTAGAATTTTTACAGGATAAAGCAGCATGGATTTTTTAGTTAATATCTCCTTTCCAAAAACATAGCATATATATATATATATATATATATATATATATATATATATAAATTCAAAATGTTAATGCTCACTTTTGCAAGAAGGAAAACAAAAGTTCCAAAAAATACTGTGGAGGAATTCTGATAATAAAAATAAAATTAAAAAAATTCATTTGAATAAAATATTGGAATTTTTATTCTGGTATCACAATAAATAAGTAAATGGAATCTGTGTCAATGTAAAAAAATAAGCTCAGTGAGTATAGATGAGGTGCAAAGAGATGTAGGAAAGGATTTCTTTTTTTTTTTTTTGGTCTCTCCTATCCTTTTCCCATTCACACAAAGGCCTTGAACATGATTGCCAAAATCAAAAGCATATAGAGATAATGATGTTCAAGAGATCAGAATAAGCCTATATATCTGTCAGCAGCCTACTGTATTACAGGCATTCACAGTTTCAAGACCAGCAGTAGCCATTCCTATGAAGTGTGCCAGCTTGCAATTTGTTTGAGGGGACACAATGCTGTCCTCATCTAATGCCATCTTCAAAGGAGAAAAGGCAGAGCATTAGTTATTTTCTTTTTGACGTATAGAATGTAAAGTTCGTTTCAAAAGTGAAATAACTTTATCCCATCACAATTAGAAGATAGATGAGGAGTTTGTGGAAAATATCCACCTTGCTCAAATACAAAAATGATCTTCCTTTGACAAAATGACTAAAGGACTCAAAGTGAGGTTAGATCACTTTTTCAAAGAGAAAAAATTCTTTAGGGTTCTTTCTTTAGGGTTTCCCACCAAGTAAGGCTTTTTAAAAGGGGATATGGCCAAATGCAATTTATGAAATGGGAACATTAATTTTCTGAATTAAAAAAAGAAGCTCCCCAGACCCTATGTAGGTTTCTAAGATTATTTCAGATTTCTGGGCAACTGGAATCTTTCCTGGTTACTCTTTGTGGTCATCTCACCTTGTATAGAAAAGTTAATAATATGGTTCCCCATCCATCATAAGTGATTGGCTTGGGAATTGGCTTGGTTCAAGAAGCATATTTTATATGAAAGTGTAGCTAGGTGGTACAGTGGATAGAGTTCTGGGTCTGGAGTCAGGGGAACCTGAGTTCAAGTATGACCCAAGACATTCACTACCTGTGTGACCCTGGGCAAATCATGTAAGCTCTATCTGTCTCTGCTTCCCCAACTATTTAACAGGGATATTAGCAATACTCATCTGACAGTGTCATTGTGAAGATCAATTGAGATTAAATTTGTAAAGCATTTTCCACAGTGTCTTGCACATAGTAAGTATTAAATAAATGCTAGATTATGTTGTTATTATTATTATTCTCCTGCTTGTTATGAAGCATGTCATGAAAAAACTAAGAGCTATGATATACTTTTTTTATTCTAACCAATTCTGACTGATTCTGTGAACCAGGTTTGTCCTTGTGGGAGAACTGAATTTGAAAACTTGTAACTGAATGGATTCTTGTTCTAAAGTATTGAGAACATTAAAAAAATAAAATATATTGGGCTAGATTCATGATCCATCCAGTCTGATAGGGCACACTGGGCTTCTGCCCTCTCCAAGTTACTTTGATGATTCTCAAACCTCTTATTCATAAATATCCAAGAGCTCTTTCCAGACTTCATCATCCTTTCATAATATTGATTTGTCCTTAAAATCTCCATTTTGTAGCCATGCATCATACTCGTCCAGGTCTCTTGATGTGAAAACTACCAAAACATTCCCAACTGTTACTTGTTAATTAAACTACTTTCATGAACCCCACTTCTTTTTTTAAATCTTACCTTCTGTCTTAGAATCAATACTGTGTATTGATTCTAAGGCAGAAGAGTGGAAAGGGCTAGGCAATAGGGGTTAAGTGACTTGCCCAGGCTCACACAGATGAGCCCCACTTCTTGAACCTTATATGACAGTGACATGCAGATCTTAAGCAGGGGTGTGCTAGTAAATATTTAATAAGCAGCTCTTCAAAAATGCATGTCACTTTAATTCTAATCTGCATTATTAACCCTTTGTCTATCACTTGCTTAGGTCTAGGTAAATAGTAAAATCAGCCCAAATTTGTAGCATTTGTTGATTTCTGAGGTGTAAATGTTCATGATGAAAATTTAACAATTGGTTCTCTCGAGCCCTAGAAGCTATCTCTAGCACAACCTCAATAAGCCACAAATGATTTAGAGAAGAGATAAATTCCTCGTGAGGTCCTTCCAGATGATGAGCAATTACTGCTCAGTTTGACAGCCTTAGCCTCTCGTCTTGTGCTAAGTCATTCCAAAATGTCTTGGGCTGAGTAGTCTGCTTCACAAAACACAAGTCTGAGTCTACGGAGGAAGTCCAATCAGCCCTCTGAGCTCACCATTTCACAATATCGGTACACGAAACACTCCCTGATTTATATCGGCAATGTCAGCTTCACCCATTCTCTGGTAAAGTGCCATTTCAGAGAGATGACTGAGTCTACAAGGGGCAGTTATGATGCCATAAGGAAGGGCATTACGCCTCTCAGACGCCGAGCCTCTGCAGCTATTCATCTCCAATAGCTCCAGACCCAAGAAAACAAAATGTGACAGCAGACCATACCTAGCCAGGAATCTGGTCTTAAGGACTTAGGAGCTCAGAGTTAGTAGGTGCTTTGGACATGAATTGCCCAATTCTTCTTCTTTGTTCCTGTACCTTATCTGTGCAGTTGGGTATAATGGAAATAGAATTCTAGAACTAGACTGCGAGTCAAGAGACTTCAGCTCAAGTTCAAGTCCACTGATTGGCTCTGGGGCTTGATTTCATCATCTATAATAAGCCTGGGTTGTTGTGGACGGTCTCTAGATTTCCTTTTGCCTCTAAAATTCCATGATTGTGTTGTCACTTCTATTTGTTTTAAAAGCCAATGGAAGGAATGAGCGGAAAAATCTGTTTGGAGTAGGGTAAAGACCAGAGAATAATGTCTTAAATAAAATAAATGTGCTCTTGAGACTTTTAGTACTTTGGTGTCTTAACCAAATAGATATAAATCCAAACTTAATAAACAGATAACTTTAGGGGAAAGAACTCTTTGTTCTAGAGAAGGAATTATTATAAGATTTTTTTTGTATTGAAAAGGTGGTTGTTTATAGAAATCTGATTCACACAAAACTTTTCAGGAATGCATTTATTATGCAAAATGAGGCATACTCAGATTCGTTATATATATTGAAGTTTCTCAAGTTGTTTGTAGCCTTGTGGCCAGGAAAGGAAGGAATGAGTCCAAGATGGTAGTCTGTGAAGTCTTTGGTGTGATGTTCATGCTTAGCATGTGTTCAGGAGTCACCACATGAGGTAGGGAAAGGACCCAGTTTCTTGGCGTAACTGCACTGCTCCCTCCATAAGTTACAATAAATCTCATATTCTTTTGGGAGGGAATTCTCTGACATGTGATCCTAATTTGTTTTCCAGCACACCAGCGCTGGTGCCGAAGGTTCTGGCCAGGCCCTAGCATCCCCAGGTTCCTGTCTAGAAGAATTTCGAAGTGCACCATTCATTGAATGCCATGGTCGTGGGACCTGTAATTATTATGCAAATGCTTATAGCTTCTGGCTTGCTACTATAGAAAGAAATGAGATGTTCAAGTAAGTAGTAAACTTTTCCTCGTTTTAATCTTTCCACTTTATTATTTGATGGTTAATCATCAAAAATCTGTTGGCATAGATCAAAATAATAATCAGGTTAGCTGCAAAATAATGAAGATGGCTGCTTCTTCCTTTTGCCATATTGTTGCCTCAAGAAGAAATACATCCTAGAAGAGGTCTGGGTCTGGTAGACTGACCTCATCAGTGTTCTCATATGAAAACTAAAAGTGTTTTATCTCCCTCATCAAGATGAGTTCATTAGAAATCGATTCAGAGCAAGTAAACATATTCTAATATTGCAAACTTAAAAATGAAGTCAAAAGCTAACCCACAAGCCAACAGAGTTTTTGATGGAGGTTTTCATTACCTGGGGAACTTCAATTGGTTTTTGTTTTGTGTCCTCTGCATGATTTGGCAAGAGATATTTATAAACCACGACTATAAAAAATAATTTCTGGGCAAGTATGCCACATTTTAGCCAGAGAGAAAAGAACTTTTATTTTCAGGACTCAAAATTTTTACCTCTACAACAACTCTCCCTAGTGACTGATAACCTCATTGAAATTAATTTGGAGCACAGCCCGGTCACTAATGGACAGTAGCATATAATGAACCCTCTATCCTTAATTTAGCACCAGCTGCAGTCTGTGCTGAAGCAGGGGCAGAAGGCTGAGGGAGATTGAACAATTACTTACTGTTCATTCCTGAAATAAATACTTCTCACCCTTGGAGACAAGTCTTTCTGCCTTTACCAAAAGTAATGCTTTTGGGAGAAAGGTCTGTGAAGACCTGCTATGCTTCTGTCTGCTTCCAATCTAGAGCAGAGAGAATTAACTCAAAGGTAAATTGTTTGCGGCTGATAATCCATCAGCAAAGAAATCAGGGATACCCAGGCCCATTTTATAGTCTATGAAAGCATTTTTTGGACCATCAAAGTATTAACATTGACAAAAATGACATAAATTAATTTGAGATGGAAATTTACTGAGATTCCGTGGAAGCAATAAACATTTATTGTTGGGTTCCTGATGCTAAGATGTCATATTATAGAGTTAGTAGGCTTTTTTTAGTGGACCAGAAAACTGAATTTGAAAGTTGTTATGACCAAAAATATATTACCTTGTGGACAACCAGGAAATGAGGATCTCCAAAGTTAGGTAGGCTCATCCTTCAGCAGCAAACATATTCACTAGACCACCAGACCTATGCCCAAAGCTTCTCCAACTTGGTAAGACCTTCCAAAATTGATGCAGTACTTGCATCAACTTCAGTGCTATCAGGAAGTGTTGGAAGGATAAGATTTAAGTAGAGGGGCACTTCTGTGCTATGATGAAATGTTGAGGTAAGATTGTAGTAGAGCAATGTTGCTCTCTGTCAAGAAAAGAAATACCTCCCATCACAAAATACCAAGTCCTTGGAGGATTTCAATATTGAAGTAAAAATTCCATTGAAAATTCTTTGTCAGAAGAAAAACAAGTTACAGTCAGCTCCAAAGGACTTTTTTAGATTCTCTTGATGTACACCATAATGTGTCCATCTCAAAAACTGCTTGAATTAAAGTGGCCAAAAATTTAGCACTCCATTCTTTGCTCACATAATAGTTTTTGTTCTGATGAAACTTGACCCATTCCAAGCTTCCAGTCTGTAATCATTTCAGCTGTGAAAATAAGGAGGAAATTTCAGGAATGGTGTATGTGGCACTACCCATGTAAATGTTAAAACAAACAATCTCAACATGATTTGGCAGATCCATTTTCAGAATTCCTGCTTTTTGCTTCATTCACTCATTTTTTTAAAAAAATGCCAAGATAGCAAACAATTTATTATAGAGAGAAGAAAAATTTCCCTTCCAAAATATAGAAATCTGTACAACTTTGCCACAATCAATATACATGAACAGTACAGGTTTACCACCAGTTCATGTTCTGCCAAATAAAAGATGACGAGCAAAGTTCACAAACTAGGTGGTGGTTTGTGGAAAAGACTTTTGCCCAAGGAATATTACAGACCAGACCTCTACTTTCTAAAAATAAGACGTTTACTCAGTCTCATGCTTAGCACCATGACCATTACCGTGCAGTTCTTACCTTACAGTCTAGTTGGGAGACAAGTCTTATGCCAATGAAAAGTTACATGATATCAAGCAGTTTATAATCAGACGCTCCATGAGTGAATAAACAGTAAGAACTAGGAGAATTGTAGAAGCAAGAGAGATGAATGGGATTGTTCCAGAAGTTTTCATGGAGATGATTGTGCTGGGCTTCAAGGGTGATTTGGATGGGTGAAGAGGAATGCGGAGATGAGCAGAAGCGACATCGAAGAAGAATTGGGAGACAATAAAGAGAGTGGCAAGAATAGAAAATTCACATTGATGAATAGTGGGAAGTAATATAATTGGAAATAGTATACAGTTGGGAATTAAAATAGTTGGAAAAGGAGGGTTGGGCCAGATCATGGATCTTCTTGAAAGCCCTACTAAAAGGTGTGGGTATTATTAGACCCAATCCTGATGTAATGACGGTGGTCATATTCATGCAAAAGTGGAAAGGAAACTAGAGGCTACCATCTTCCACCCTTCTTGGTTTATTGATGAGGAAACAGATCTCTAAAAGTTAAGTGACTTGTCTAGAGTCATACAGCTAGTAAGACTTAAAAAGAACCTTGATGCAATTCACATTCTCTCCCTCCTTCGCTCCCTCCCTCAGCCTCCTTGATATAGTAAATAATCTGATATAGGCTATACCAGTGCTTTCATGCAATGAATATTTCCATATTCCCCATGCCAGGTCAGAAGATACACGCCACACATACAATAAAAAGCTCATAAAGGAAATGAAATGAAAGATGGCATGCTTTGATCTGCAATCAGATTCCAACAGTTCATTTTTTGACTGGGGATAGCATTTTTTAATCATAAGCTAGTGAGACTAGCTCTGCGGTATTTGAGAACAGAGCAGCTAAGTGGCATGGTGGATCAAGTGCTGGACCTGAAGTCTGGAAGACTTGAATTTAACCAGCTTCAGATACTTACTAGCTGTACGATCCTGGGCAAGTCACTTAATTTTATTTGCCTCAGTTTCTTCATCTGTAAGATGAGCTGGAGAAGGAAATGGCAAACCACTCCAGTGTCTTCCAGGAAGAAAACCCTCAGAGAGAAGCTGGGTGGCTGAGTGGATTGAGAGCCAGACCTAGAGATGAGAGGTCCTAGGTTCAAATCTGACCTCAGACACTTCCCAGCTGTATGACCCTGGGCAAGTCGCTTGAACTTCTTCTGCCTTGGAACCAATACACAGTATTGATTCCAAGATGGAAGGTAAGAGTTAAAAAAAAAAAGAAAACCCCCAAAAGAGGTCACAAAGAGTTGGACATGACCAAAAAAAGACTAAACAATAATTTCCCGACTCCATATCCAATACCACAATCCACTTTGCCTTCTTTGTTGTTTTAAAGAAACTTAATTCTCCCTGATAGTTAAGTGACCTCTGAGGACCATTTGTTTTCTTGTTTACAGGAAACCTACTCCATCGACTTTGAAAGCAGGAGAACTACGCACACACGTTAGCCGCTGCCAAGTCTGTATGAGAAGAACATAATGACTCTCAGTCTCAGCTAACGTCACAATATGGTGCTATTCATTTTTTAACAGCAATGAACCCTAGAAATATATCCTGTGTACCTCACTGTTGTCGAATAAGAAAACAGTAAAGTGCCTTATAGGAATTTGCATAACTAACACGCCTTGCTTTATTGGCCCTCTACTTGCTGAAGAAGAAAAAAAAGACAACAATAAGCTTCAAATATATACATACCAAATGGCACTTTTTATTTAAAAAAAGGAAGAAATTGTAGATGTGTTCCGATGCACTGAAGAGTGTAAAGCCAGAGCTAAGTCAGAAAAATCAAAAGGTGCTAGGAGGTATGCAGTGACTTACATACTGTTTGACTCCCCTTGACATTTTTGTATTATATTTAGATTTGTTTTTGCCCCCTCCCAGATATAAATGTTGTTTATACCACTGTCTAGCTTTTACAAAATGATAGGTCCTTTGATATGTACTTATTGTTCCTGTACAAATAATAGTAATGTAAAAAAAAAGGAATGGGATTACCAAATATGAATAAGGAGTAAATAGCCATATCTTCCAAACCAAATGCGTAAATTTATATCTCTCTGCTCTGTGTGGTACTATGCACCTGCTTTTGCAGAAAACACAACTTTCCTGTGGAATAAAGATGGTCCAAAAGTGGTCAGAAATAGATATATATATATATATTTTTAGTAATTTATATAGTTGTCAGCAATTAGGCAAATCAGGTTTTGGGTTCTAGTTCCACTATTAAAATGAAGCTTATATGAGTTTTCTTCTTTCCAGATTTGTTGTCCTTTAGATGAGCTATGAAACAATAGACTATTTAATGTGAAACATCAGTTTTATTCCATTAGTCACTTACATACCAAAATTGTATGGTGCCAAAGACAAATCCAGGATCGTGGCTATTGTGTTTAATATAGTAAATCATGTACTTTGAGCTTACTGTTTTTATTCTGTATTTAATATTTTCAGGGTTTTAAACACTAATCACACACTGAATGACTTGATTTAAAAAACCTAAAAGGCCTTAATCTCATGAGTATTTTACTCCATCAAATCCCTGTGGCTACATTTTCACAGTTGGGCCATATTCTGCTCTATGATTCATGAACTATTGTAAATGTGGTTCTCACTGACTAAAGGAGGACCAGAGGATGTATTTGCAAGAAGGCAGAATAGACATTTTTGTCTAAAACAATATTTCTCTCAGAGGTTCCAAAGATTTTAAAAAATACTAAGGCCATTTCTTAAAAATGTGTATTTCTTAAGAATTAAAATTTGTAATAAAAATATTTGTGTAAAAAAAAGAGCTTTAATCAATTTGTTGTTAGTGTTGACCCAGAGCTTTTAACAAGAAGTAACTGCATAAGCCATTAATAAATTTGCAAGCCTTCCATAACTTAGATTATTTTTATTTTGCATGTCTTCCAAACATATCTCTTAGGGGAATATTTTTCAGTGATTGCTACCTTCATTGCCTCTAACAAATATGTATTCAGAAAACCCTTTGCTGGAAAAGTGCCAATATGTATCAATATGTATGAATGAAGTATATCCAAATGGACAATATCTGGAGATGTGGATTCCAGTTCTTATTTGGAGTAAACAAATAAGAAAATGGGGGTTGGAGGGCACAAATTTTTATTATTGAATTCTTTAGCCAAGTTTAGATTTGGTTAAAATTTCATAATTACATATGGTGAAAAGTAATACATAAAGATTTATGAAGCCGCCTACAAAACTTACCTCTTCATGATCTGTTCACCTTCTTTTAGAGATATACCTGTCCTTGATGATGTCTTTTATCCTACTTTTCATGCATAGGCTATTGTGTGCTCAGATTTCATTTTTTCATTACTTTTGGAGTTACCTGTAATTAGGATTCCTTCAAGATTGAAGTGGTCCATGATTCAGTCAATCAATAAACATTTATTAAGTACCTATGCTGTTCCAGGCACTGTGCTAAGAGCTGGTGATACAAAAAGAAGAAAAAACCAGTCCTTGCCCTCACAAGCTTACAATGTGCAAACCAACATATACAAGGCAACCTGCATTACAAGGTAATAAGAACAACACACACACACACACACACACACACACACACACACAACCCAGTGAAATTGCTTGTCACCTCTGGAAGAGGGGAAGGAGACAACAAGAATCATGTAACCATGGGAAAAATAAAAAAATAAGAATAATATATAATAATAATAAGAGGAAGTAATTAATCGAGGGAAGGCACTATAGTTAAGAAATGTTGAGAAAGGCTTCTAGCCAAAGAAGTATTTCAGTTGGGCTTTAAAGGAAACCAATGAGGAAGAACATTTTAGACAGTGATGACAACCAGAGAAAATACTTAGATCCAAGAAATGGAAGTCTTGCTCAAGGAATGCCCAGGAGACTATTGTCATTGGATTCAAGAGTATGTGTTGGGGAGTAAGAAGACTGGAAAGGTAGGGCTTGGCTATGAAGAGTTCTGAATGCTAAAAAGAGCATTTTGTATTTGTTACTGGAGGCAATAGAGAGGCACTAGAGTTTATTGAATAATGGGGTGACATGGTCACAAGTCATATACCACCCTTAAGAGTATTAGAATTTTTTTAAAATTCTCACTTTCTATCTTAGAATCAATACTAAGTATCAGTTCCAGGATAGAAGAGCGGTAAAGGCTAGGCAATTGGAGTTAAAAGACTTTTCCAGGGTTACACAGCTAAGAAGTATCTGAGGTCATGTTTGAATCCAGGACTGCCCATCTCCAGTTCTGAGTCACTTAGCTGCCCTGAGAATATAAACATTCTAAATGGGCTTTTGCAGCACCAAGCAAAAAAAGCCCTATAGAGTTTTCTAAAGGTCCTAGTGATCTCAATTCTGGTCTCAATTGATTGACCATCTATGGTGTCTGTCCACTATACAAAGTCACAAACAGTTGCACAGTTGAACTAACACAATGGACTGCCCATCCAGCTACGTATCATGCATGATCCAGGCAACTTGCATAATTGATCCACTTTGATCTTCCAGAATGAGTGGTGGTAAGGCCAATGGTTTTCATATTGCTGTAGATTTTATTGAGGAGATCTTGTGATATTCTGGGAGTAGATGGCAAGTAGAACAGTAACATTTGTGAGTAGGAATGTGTGGAGAGCATCTCTATGAATGGTGACTCCTTTTATTTGGACCCTGAATGGAGCATCTTTTGTGACATGGGTGCATGCCACACGTGAACACATTTCTTTGTTGTGTGTATGTTGTAGCCATAGTCCTAACTAATCATAAGGTCTTAAATTACTTTATTGTGAGCAAATAAGAAATCTTGTTTTGAGTAGAGCTTCGAAGTTTCATAATGAAAAAATTCAAATCAATACAAACATAATGGGATCTTATGTTATCCATCCATCAGTGAATTGTGTGACCACAACAATGTGAGTTGCTATGTAGAAAGTCATCTGCAAGTAGTTAACTTTATTCTTTCTCTGCTTCAATGACAACACAAAGAAGAATACAAAGATAGTATGTCCATAGGAAGTTTGAGAGATATTAATGGGAGAATCTGTTTTTAAGGGATATGGTGATATTTTCCTTATTCTTGTTATGCTTAATGATAACATGGCATAGTGGATAGTCAGTCAATCAACATTTATTTACCCAAGTAAAGATTCAAGGGATACTAAGAAAAGCAAAAGACAATTCCTGCCCTCAAGGAGATCTCCATCTAACTGGGAAGACAACGTACAAATAACTTTGTACCAGTTGGCTAAATACAGATAGCTACTATATAAATAATATTATTGTTATTACAAAACACCAACCATGACCACCATCCTCTTTGTGAACCTCTTAATGAAGTCTCTAAATTTTTCTGAAATGTATATAATAACACTTCTCTATTAGTCCTGAAACCCCATTTCTTTCAAACTTTAACTGTTGCCCAATGGTGTGTATTTTTGTTATTCTTCAGTCAGTCAAGTCTAACTCTTTGTGACTCTGGATCATAGCTCTCCATGGGGTTTTCTTGGCACGGGTACTGAAGGGATTAGCTATTTCCCTTTCCAGTGGGTCCAATAGATCCCTTTTTCAGGCAATCAGAGGTAAAATGACTTGAGCAGGGCAACACAGCTAGGAAATGTCTGAAACTGGACTTGAACTTGGGTCTTCCCGAGTACAGACCCAGTATTCTATCCACTGAGCTACCTAGCTGCCTTTTAGACATACAGAGGTTAAATAATTTGCCCAAGGTCACACAGCTAAGAAGTATCTGAGGCTGGATGTGAACTCAGGTCTTTCTGACTTCAGGCTCAGTGCTCCAACCATTTTGTTATTAATTCATCTATCTATCTATCTATCTATCTATCTATCTATCTATCTATCTATCTATCTATCTTTTATGTTTACATACTACATATATATCATGCATATTTACATACATATGAGTATTTTATAGTTTACAAAGCATTATACACACATATAAGCAGGAGTGTGCTGGACTCAATTGAACTTGCTTGTTAGAACCAATTATTAGATTTTCAGTATGAACACTTAAATCCCAGAAATTTGCAAAGACTACCAAATCTGGACTTGGTGCATTGTTTGTTTTTTATTGTGGGCATCTAGGTGGCACATTGGATAGAGTGCTGGGTGTGAAGTCAAGAAGCCTTATCTTCCTGAGTTCAAATCTGACCTCAGACACTTATCTGTATGACCTTGGGCAAGTCACTTAATCCTGTTTGTCTCATTTTCTCCATCTGTAAAATTAGCTGGAGAAAGACATGGCAAGCCACTCCAGTATCTTTGCCAAGAAAACCCCAAATGGGGTCAAAAAGAGTCAGACATGACTGAACAACAACAATAATAAAATTTTTAAAAGAAACTTAAAACAGGTTTGTAAAAACGATTAGATTTTAAAATGTTCTTGGTGTACTTTTTGTTGTTGTTTTGGCAAGATAGTTGTTACATATTTACTGGTAAATATGCATGTGTGTATGAGTGTGTCATATAAATTGAATAGCACCTGTAGTTCTTCAGGGCTTTCAGAGTGCATCCTCTGAAACTAATTTTACAGATTGGGAAGGTGAGATAAAAGTTAAGTGACTTGCTCAAGATCACATAGAGTGTCACTGCGAATTAAAACATAGGTCCTCCCTACTCCAATTGAACACTTTCTAACTCATAAAAAAGGAGTTTAAGACAATATTATGCTGTCATTTAGGTAGGTAGCACAGTGAATAGAGGGTCAGGTGTGAGTCTAGAGGGCCTGGGTTCAAATTCAAAACTTTCTAGCTGTGTGACCCTGGACAAGTCCTTTAACACCCATTGCCTACCCTTTACCACTCTTCTTTGAATTGATACTAGGACAGAAGATAAGGGTTGAAAAACACCAATATTATGATGTCTTCTGAGCATTGTTAATCTAGAAAGGTTCTCTAGAGATTGTCCCTCTGTCGTTAGGTTTGTGCCTAAATAATCCCAGATATATGTTAATATTTCACATTTTTTAAGATTTTGAGAGAGCAAATTCCATAATCTTTTAAGTGACCTGCCAGGACACTAACATCTGACCTAATTTTACTCCAGATTCAGTTCTCTTTATGTAGGTAACTAGTAGCTCAGTGGATAGAGCTGAATTCAAATCCAACTTCAGACACTAAGTGTGTGACCCTGGGCAAGTCACTGACCCTCGGTTTGCTTCAGTTTCAATGATAATAATAGCCCTTACCTCCCAGTGTTATTGTGAGGTTCAAATGAGGTAGTCATAAAATGCTTAGCACAGTACCTGGCCCTTAGTAAGTTCTATAACAATGTTGGCAATTATTCTTATTATCTCAATTTAAATTTAACCTTAGACCCTGGCTACCTATGTGATAGACCATAGGCTAACCGCTTAACTTTTGTTTGCCTCAGGTTTCTCAACTGTGAAATAGGGATAATAATAGCACTTGTTTAGCAGAGGTGTTACAAGAATCAATTGAGTTTGTCGGGTTTTTTTAAAAGCTCTTAGTAAAGTATTGGCACATAGTAGGTTCTATTGTTCTATTACTTCAGTTAGGGCTCTGCTCTCTCATTCAACATCTAGTTAATTTGACATTATTGTTGTTGTCAGTCACGTCCTACTCTTTGTGACCCCATTTGGCGTTTTCTTGCAGAGATGAGGAGTACTTTGCCATTTTCTTCTCCTGCTCATTTTGCAAATGAGGAAACGGAGGTATATATAGTTAAGTGACATGCCCAGGGTCACACAGCTGGTGTCTGAGGCCAGATTTGGACTCCAGTCATCCTGATTCTAAGCCCAGTGCTCTATCCATTGAGCTACCTAGCTGTACTGGAGACAAAAAAGACCAGGATTCCAATTTCACTTCAAAGTCTTACTAGCACTATGACCCTTGTAGGTTCAATAGAAATACTCATTTCCTTGCCTCTTCCCTCTTTATTTCTCCTGGGTGAAAATGAAAAATAGCTGATCACTAGACTCTGTAAGAAGCAATGCCTTTATTAGGTCCCATCTCAGGCCAAGCTCTCTCCTAAGAGGCTCAGGGACACATTCCTCTGCTTTGCCCTGACTGCCCCAGGAACAGGATCCCATTCTATAGTCCTCTTGATCTACCTCTTAAAGAGCGGTACTGCTGGCTCTTAGAAAGTTAGCATGCTACTCTCCATCTCCATCCCCCTTCCCAGCCTTTCTATTCTGTTACATGTTTAGGCAAAATGCATCTGACCTTCCAGACTTCAGGTCTATTTCACATTTTAAAAAACACTCCAAAAAGTTAAAAATCAAAAACTTTCGCAAAACTTTCTGCATTCCACCAAGAACAGTCATGTGGCCCTGAGCCAATATGGTATGCTGCCTCAGTTTCCTTTTTTAAAAATAAGGGTGATACTGGTTCCTCTGCCACAGATATGTTGTTAGGATGAAATGAGATAATACGCGTGAAAATGCTTTACCAACCTTAGTGGAGAAGAAGACTGGGGCTATCATTGTAACCTGGCAAAGTCCCTTTACCATGTTGCAGATAGTGATTTATATAGTTTTAAAGTTGCCTAAAGTCACTGAGATATTAAATGCCTTGCTCAAGGGCCCATAGCTAGGATGCGTGGGGATTTGAACCCAGCCCTTTCTGACAATGAGTCAGCTTTCCATCCTCTACGCCAACATTATTTCTCTAGCTATCATGATTATGTTAGAAGTAAAAGCTGTTGTTTTTTTTACTCCATTTTCTCCAGAAATAAGTATAAAATCTTCTTGTGCTCAAAACCCTTCATACCCTAACTGCCTTCCTTAGCTTTCCAGACTTCATATACCTTATGGTACTCTGACCCAGGAACACTGGCCCCTTTGTTATTCTTGGAACAGGATACCCCACCTCTTAGCTCTGGGCATTTTCATTTTGGCTGACTGCCATGCCTGGTATAGTCTCTTTCCTTACCTGTGCCCCTTGGCTTCTTTCAAGTATCAACTAGAATTCCACCTACTGTAGAAAGCTTTCCCCAATCCCCGTTAATTCTAGTTTCTTTCCTCTGCAGAATATTTCTAATTTTCCTATAAATATCTTGTTTGTACAAAGTTGTGGTTTTTTAAACCTTTACTTCCTATCTTAGAATCAATACTAAGTATCTATTCGAAGGCAGAGGAGAGAAAAGGGCTAGGCAATTGGAATTAAATGACTTGCCCAGGGTCACACAGCCAGGAAGTGTCTGAGGTCACATTTGAGCCCAAGACGTCTGGTCTCGTCTTGGCTCTGGGTCCTCTGAACTAACTTGCTGTCCCCATAGTCGTTCTCATATTGTCTCCCTCATTAGACTGTGATCTCAAGGGCAGGGACCGTGTTTTGTCTTTCTTGGTAAGCCCGGCCTAGCCCCAAAGCAAGACCCACTGGACTCAGACAGGAAAACAGCGAGCGAGCATCTCTCCGTAGCTTCGTCTATGCCTGGGATGCCAGCAGAGGGAAGGCTGGAGCTTGGAGCTGGCCGGCTGGGTCCTGCCAACGTGCATTCTCCCTCTGGAATGTGTGTGCAGAAAGACAGTGTCACCCTGACACAGCGTCCTGTGCCGCTCTCAGTACAGCAAGTATTTTGGTCTCTCCATTTGATAGGACCCACTCGGAGCTCCCCCACCCCACCCCACCCCACCCCGTGCTTGGCTGCAGGGAGGCGGTTCATAGAAGGCACTTTTCCTTCTCTCCGCCCCATTCGAGTGGACTGGGGGGCGTCGGGGTGGTGGTGGCGGCGGCGGCGGCGGCGGCGGAGGGGGACGCTAGTAGCTCTGAATCATTCTCACCACCGTCTCTGCCTGCGTGGGGAGTGTTTGCAGTGATTAATGCCCTTTGTGTGCTTTCTGCGTTCCTTCGCTGTGGGTTACAATTCAGCATGTTTCCCATTTTACGCGCCCCAAATAGCTAGGAGCACATTTTTTGAGGCTTTGTGTCTTATTTGGAGCAGGCATCTGGCCTCCGCTCTCCAGCCCCGTTAGAAACGAGGCAGCAGTTTAGTCACTTCTCCTTACTGAGTCACAGTTTAATCAGTTAGTAGAAGGGAAAGTCGCTTCAGTTTTGAACAGCTTTCTTCCAGGTGGATGGCTCCCTGGAACCTGGGTGTCCTCCAGGCGGGGACTTGGCTTGCCTCAGCCTGAGCTCGCTCTCTTTGGGACTCTGCCTTGCCCGGTCCAAGTAGGGGGCCAGATAGCCAGCGCTGGGGATTCAGTGAATTTCAGTTCTCGATGCAAAGTCAGGAAAAGTGTTTTTTCAGTGAACTCACCCCTGGTGCCCTACTGAGTTTCTCTGAAAGTGGATCGCCTTTTGGGAGTCTTTGTGAAACAAAGCAGCTCCATTTCCGTGGCAGACTGTAGATGGCACCTCTGTCCTCCTGAATGCTAAACGAGTCTAATTTGGGTGGCTAAGAGTTCAGCAACACCTCTTTCTTTTTATTTAATGCTTGATAGTTTATGGATCTGGGGCTATTGGGGATCTCCCAGAAGCCACCATCTCATTTTATAGAGAAAGAAATTAAGACTCCATAGAGTCCTGGCAAAGGTTACACAGATAGGAAAAGAGCAAAAAAAAATGTGCACCTTTTAGACATGAAAGCTTACGATCTTTAAACCCTTACTTCTTGTCTTAGAATCAATATTGGTCCTACGATTGAAGAGTGGTAAGAGCTAGGGAATGGATGGAGGTTAAGTGAATCGTCCAGGGTCACACAACTGGGAAGTGTCTGTTGCCAGATTTGAACCCAGTACTCCCAACTCTAGGCCTGTACAGGGCTATGATCTTATACAGAAGTGCCAAAAATGTGGCCCCTGAGACAAATAACACCTACAACAAATTCAAGCAGAGCTGGAACCAGATTAAAATACAATTGAAAATTATTTGACAAATAAAGAAAAATATACTAAAACATAGAGATGTTAGTATGTGGTTTCTGAGTCAATATATGGCCTGCAGGGATCCTTCTGTATAGTTTAGTGGCCTCCATTTACATTGAGTTTGATATGATTGGTATCAAGAGCCCAGGTCCATTATACTTTCCAAATACCACACTAATTTAATAGGATTCAAGACTGATTTTGTACATTTTCTCATGTCATTGAAAAGAGGATAGACTATCACTTGGCATATATAAAATGAAATATTTTACTGAATTCATTAATTTGTGCATTTCTTCAGGATTTCCGGGATCAATGATCAATCAATGGTATATTTACATTCATTGAATCATATAATAAGACCTCTCTTGTTAGTAGATAATCTTTGGGAATTGTTATGACTGGAAAATTCATTCTCCTATAATTCATCTGGTCACCAGATAGATTGGTTAATTGGTCAACAAACCTTTATTATGTACTTCCTGTGTGCCATTCACTGTGCTATGCAAATACTTGGAATACGAAGAAAGGCAAAAACTTGGCATCTGTCCTCAAGAAACCCATATTTTGATGAAGAAAACTGCAAATAATTATGTATACAAGATGAATACAATATAAATGAAAGCTAATCTCAAAGGGCAGCTAAGTGGTACATTGGCAAGCTGGGTAGCACAGAGGATCGAGTGCCAAACTGGAGTCAGGAAAACCTGGGTTCAAATCCAGAGTCACACACTAGTTTTGTGAGCCTGGGCAAGCCACTTAGGAAGTCCTGCTTGCCTCAGTTTCTTTATTTGTAAAATGAGCTTGAGAAGGAAATGACTAAGCAGGCCAGTACCTTTGCCAAGAAAACCCCACTTGGAATCATGAAGAGTTGGACAATTGAAAAATGACTAAACAATATCATATCATAGGGTCATTGATTTAAGGGAGAGATAGAGTCAAGATCATCTAGACCAATCCCCTTATTTTCCCCTGAGGAAAGTGAGACCTGAAGTACAGAAATGACTTCTCCATGATCACATAAATAGGGAGTGTCAGAGTTTGAACACAGGTTCTCTGACCCCGAATTTCACATTCTTTCTATTGCATCCCAGTGCCTTGTTTATTCATGCTTCCACTAATGTGTCTTTGCCATCTTGGAAGAACTGTGGCAAATGTTCATCATACTATGAAATAATATACAAAAACAGACAAGAAAACATTTCTAATGGGAGGGGAAAAACACTTTCCAAGCTGAGAAATCTGATATATATTCTCTTTATTCTGCTAATTAACAAATGGATTTTCAGGTTTTCTAGTTCATGAAGGATTGGCAGTTTTTTCTTAAATCCCAAGTGCATATTTAACCATCAAATGAATCACAGGAGAGTCTTTGCTTACAGTTTAGTTATAAATAGCTGTTTGCATTGGTAAGAGTGTGTAAGGGTTCAAGATATGGCAGACCATCTTCCTTGCTCTTCTCACTGCTGTGGGATCCAATGTTAGTAAATGTGTCTTTGTACAATATGGTGGCAAGTATTCATCATGCTCTGAGATAATATACAAAACTTCTACTGGGAGGGGGAAAAAACACTTTCCAAGCTGAGACATCTGAATTTTTAAAATTAAAATTTTTCTTATTTGTTACATTAAAATATCCAGGTAATTCCCTCCCTTACCTCCCCCATTAAAGAAGGCATAATCTGGCACAAAATATACATATATATATATAAACTATCTTGCTTATTTCTATTTATCAGTTCAATATTTCTGTTGCTTTATATGACATTCTCTTGGTTCTGCTTGTTTTACTCTTCATAATTTTATGTAGATCTTTCCTTGTTTTTTTCCTGAAATTAACCTGCTTGTCATTTCTTATAGCATAGGAGTATTCCATTACAATCATAAACCATAATTTGTTTAGCCATTCCTGAACTGATAAACATCCCCTCAATTTGCATTTCTTTGCCATGTTGGAAGAAATGAAACTTGCAGAAACCCAGATATAGGGCTAAGGATAGCATCAAGTAAAAACTGAGGATTAAGAAAGTGCCCTCTCTATCCTGAGAACAGAACCCACCTTCAAGCTAAGAGTATAAGTCAAGAAAAAGAGTAGGAAAATGAGGAAACATAAAAAAAATAATGATAGAAAAATTTTATGGAGACAAAGAAGAGTAAGGAACAGTCTCAGAAGGAAATATTGAGAGCATCTTCTAAGAAAAATATGGATTGGTCTCAGGCTCTAAAAAAGCTCAAGAAAAGATTTTAAAAATCAATTAAGAGAGACAGAAGAAAAATAGGGAAGAGAAATGAAAGCAATGAAAAGTAGAATTAATCAAAAGGGAAAAGAGGTATAAAAATCCAATGAAGAAAGGAGTTTATTTAAAAAGTAGAATTGACCAAATGGAAAAGGAGTTTCAAAAGCTCTTGGAAGAAAGTAATTTCTTAAAATAGAATTAGATTAGTAGAAGCTAATGACTTCATGAGACATCAAAAAACAATAAAATCAAGTCAAAAGAAGAAAAAGTGAAACATCTCATTGAAAAAAAAGAAACAACTGAAATGGAAAACAGATCCAGGAGAGACAATTTAATAATTGTTAGACTACCTGAAAACCATGATAAAAAATAAGCAAACCAAAACCCAAGATATCTAAATATCATATTATAAGAAATGATCAAAGAAAATTGCCCTGATATTCTTTGATAAGAGGGTAAAATAGAAATTGAAAGTATCCACAGGTAATCTCTAGAAACAGATCCCCAAATGATAATTCCCAGGGATATTATAGTTAAATTAAAGAGTTCTCAGGCCAAGGAGAATATATTATAAACAGTCAAAAAAAGAATATAAATACCATGGAGCTTCCACATTAAAAGATTAGAAGACTTAAAATATGATATTCTAGAAAACAAAAGAACTAGCTTTACAACCCAGAATCACCTATTCAAGAAAATTTAGTATATTCTTTTGAGGGGAAAATGACCATTTAATAAAACAGAAGATTTTCAAGTATTCCTGATGAAAAAAATCAGACTAAAACAGAAAATTTGTTGTTCAAATACATCAAATATCCAAGAGAAGTATAAAAAGGTAAAGAAAAAAAGAAAAAATATATAAGATTTCAAAAGGTCAAACTATTTATATTCCTAAATGGAAAGATGATTTTTGTAACTCTTAAACTTTTTATCAGTATTAGAACAATTAGAAAGAGTATATGATGACAGAAGGGGTATGGATGAGCTGATTAGGATGGCATGATATAAAAACAATCAGGGAGTAAAAAAGAGGATTGCACTGCAAGAAAAGGAAAGGAAGAAGTAGAATGGAGTAAATTATCCCACCTAAAGAGGTGCAAAAAACTGTTACAGTGGAGGGTAGGATGAGGGTGATGATGGGCAATATTTAAATTTTACTCTCATCATAATTGGCTCAGAGAGGAAATAACAATCATACTCATTTGGGTATAGAATCACATCTTAACCTAAAGAGAAGAAGGATGAGAATAAGACAAGGATAGGTAATAAAGGGAGAGATAGGTAGGAGTAGTGATTAAAAGCAAAACATTTGTGAGTTGGGGCAGAGTAAAAGGAGAGAGAAAAAGTGATATCAAAAGGGGAAAATAAGATGGAGGGGGACTACACAGTTGGTAATCATAACTGTGAATGTGAATGGTATGAACTCACCCATAAAATGGAAGTGGATAGCAGAGTGGATTAAAAACAAGAATCTGACAATATGTTGTTTACAAGAAACACATTTAGGGCAGGTTAACACACAGAGTAAAGGTAAGCAATTTTATTTGGATTATACGTGTATTGTCATGTAAGACATACTTCACATTGGTCATTGTTGTAAAAGAATACTCATATAATACCAAAACCCCAAAATAAAAACACAAATAAAGTGAGGTGAAGAATTACAGTTCTTTCTCTGGAGTAGGATAGCATTCTTTGTCATTAAGTCGTTCAGAATTTTCAAGTGTAATATAAATATGATCTTTTAAAGATGAGGTACTCACATATAACTCTACCTATATGTATATGTAATTATTCACATACACGATTTCCCAGGTATGGACTGTGAGGGAGACTTAAGAATTAGAATTTATTGTAATTACTATCCTGCCTCAATGATATTTTGAGTGAATCAGTTAAACTCTATATCACACTCTATCACTGTTAGCAACACTCCAATCTTTAAAAAAAACTTGATGCCTGAATTCTTCGCCAGATTGTTAAAAACACTGTTCTAACATGGGATTTCAGACCTCATTTGACTTCCCTTTTCAGTTAGAAATTCTAAGGTTCTTTTAAGGAAATTGCTCATAAAATTCTAGACTAGTTGTACTTTATTTAATGGAGATTAATTTACTTGATGAGAAGAATTATTTAAACAGGGCTTTCAAACATATGGCTTCTTATGGAAAGTCTAATTTGACACAAACATGCAAATCTTAAAAAAAGATTTCTGTAAATTAATAGTATGATTTATTTTTTCATATTCTATTCAATATATTTTAATTTCTAAAGTTTTATGAATTTTTTGTTTTTACAGTTCAAACATTTACAGATTACTTCCATTTCATGAGAGGTCTCTCAATGCAGTGATCTCACCTGATAGTGTATGCAATATATCACAATTGTAGCACCTTTCCTCTTTTTAGCACACTCCTGTATTTTAACAATAATTCTAAAGCATCATACATAAAAAATAAAGGATTGAATTTAACCACAATTTAGTACCTTTGGGGTGAAACTTACCTGAGATCTTAAGTTTATCTTTTTTTTTAATTCAAAATTTGTTTATTTTTACTGGTTTCTTACATTAAAACTGCCAGATCACTCTTGCCCTCCTCTCACACTAGAGAAGGCATCATTTACAAAAGGATAAAGGTATCTATAAAACTATATCTTGCTTCTTTCTATTTGCCAGTTCTTTCTCTAAAGGTAGATACACAAAAAGACAAACAATAATTCTGTTGCTCTATATAATATTCTCTTGGTTCTGATCATTTCACTCTTCATAATTTTATATAGATCTTTCCATGTTTTTAAAAAACCCTTTCAGGTAGCAGTCCTACAGTGTGCTCTGAGGGTGAGGAGGAGCACTAGCACACACCAGCACTTGAGAGCAGGGAACCTGGTCAAAGTTCTAGGGCAGAAAAAAATGCTTGTGGTTCCTCACATACCAGATCACAGGCTGGAAGAATATTAAGCTCACTACTCTGTAGATCATACGACCATGGGAGAATTGAAAGCACATAGATCGCCTGGGCTAGCTCTGAAGGCAGCTATACAAAGAACCTGAAGCTTGAAACAGTGCTCTCTTTACACGGTTACAGAGCCCAACTTGAATGGTTTAAAAGTATTATGCTCATCATTTCTCATGATGCAATAGTATTCCATTATAATTTTATGCCACAGAGGAGGCACAGGAGGTGGATGTAAAGGGGAAAGCTGAATCTGGGAGACCTATCTACCAGAAAAAAGAAAGTACCTTGGATGAAGACATCAGAAATCTCTCTGTCCCCTATGTGCTTTGCAGGGCTTCCAGTCTGTTCTATCCTGCCCTACATACAAGCCAATATTGATTAAGCAATCATTTGGGTCTGGGAAATCCCCAACACAGTGGGGTTGGGTCTGAATAGGGAGGAGAACAAGCATTAGCTAAAATCCAGGCCAGAACATCTCAAAGAGCCTAAACCCCAAATGATGACATGAGTAGAGATTCAGGCCAAGGCAGAATAGAGCAGAAGGCAAAATGAATGAAGTTCCCAGGAGTTGACCATTTAAATCAAACTGTATTTTCTAAACTTCCATCTCTCTATATTAGCTGCTTGCATTCCCTACCTCCCTTTCCCCACTATAGTGCTGAGCCAATGTGGGCATAGCACATCTGTCATGCCCACTCATGATTTTACTACAGTCATTGAGTTATATGATCATAACATCCTTCCTTCTAGCATGCCCATCAGAGAGCTCCAGGCCATGGGTCAATGGGGTAGCTTTGGTGTAACTTTTCCATGTAGTGCCTTAGCTTCCATCTCCTTTCCTTATATAAACACTTTTTTAGTCTCCTAGGTCCAGAAACCAATCCTGTGGTCTCCATGTGTCAAGAATTTCTTGAGCAATATTGAGAAGGTTTATCTTGGGTAAACTGAGTCCATTATAATGAAGGCTGGTAGAATATGTGATGATTGGAGAGTGAGGAGGATAATTCTGGCCAATAGGTTACCAGACTGAATGTTAAGAAGGTGGCATAAGACTCTCTCAGCTAGTTTCTAGGAAGATTTGTTGAAGTTGAGATTTAGGTAGAAGAGTCAGATTTGGTTTGGGATATTCAAGGACAGATGGAAGAATGTGATGACAGCCCCCTGTGTGTCAATTATTTTTACAGCATGTAGGATGTTTTACAGCATAGTATGGGCAGTATTCAACTGTAGGTAGTAAATGATTAAAGAAACTCTACTAAACAGTATAATATAAGAAAAGATATGAGTAGAAAGTGCCCAGGAATGTTCTAGTAAGTGTTTAAAAATTGGTTATCAAATCTTCAAATCTCTCTCTCTCTCTCTCTGTCTCTCTGTCTCTCTGTCTCTCTGTCTCTCTGTCTCTCTGTCTCTCTCTCTCTCTCTCTCTCTCTCTCTCCTCTCTCTTTCCTTCATGTCCCAGCCTATTTATTTATCTATCCATCCATCCTTCTCTCTCTATCCATCCTTCTCTCTATCCATCCTTTTTCTTTCTTTCTTTCTTTCTTTCTTTCTTTCTTTCTTTCTTTCTTTCTTTCTTTCTTTCTTTCTTTCTTTCTTTCTTTCTTTCTTCTTCTTTCTTTCTTTCTTTCTTTCTTTCTTTCTTTCTTTCTTTCTTTCTTTCTTTCTTTCTTTCTTTCTTTCTTTCTTTCTTTCTTTCTTTCTTTCTTTCTTTCTTTCTTTCTTTCTTTCTTTCTTTCTTTCTTTCTTTCTCTATCCATCCATCCATCCATCCATCCTTCTCTTTATCTATATCTACTATCTGTCAATCTATATATGTACATACATGTAAATAGATATAAATATGCAGATATAAACATAGAGACATATATATACATGATATATTTAAAAACTTAATCTGAATCATGAAAATTTTCTCCATTACTTTCTTAAGTCTAGAAATCAATAAATAAATCAAGCCATAACTTATAGCATTTGCTGATTTTTAAGGTATTAATGCTCAAATTGAAAATTTAACAATCAACTTTTGTGAATGGTCCAAGTTGATTTCAACATACCCCTGAAACTAGTTAACAATTATTATAATAATAAATAAGAACACAATTAATTAAGCACTTACTATGTGTTAGCTTTTCACCATGTACTAGAGATCTAAAGAAAGATAAAAACAGTTCCTACTCTAAAGGAGGTTATAGTCTAATGGGGAAGACAACATGAAGACTACAATGTGTAAATAAAGAATGCCTTATTTATACATATTTGGTCAAATCAAATCAATGTATTTATACATAGGGGACAATTATTTATGTATATAGGGGACAATTTGGAAGTAATCAATAGAGGGAAGGCATTATAATTAAGGGGGGGGAAGCTTGGTGGTATGGTGGATGAAGTGTTGGCATTGGAGTGAGGAGGACCTCTCAACCCAAGGGTTTGTAGTAAGCTTTGTTAGCTCACATGTAAGTTCTCTCCTTGATGTGTGTCTCTCTGAGACCATATTCTGCAGACTCAACTCTAGGGCAGATTTAAAGGTCAGGGGGATTGTAGGGCAGGCTGTACTCCTATTGTAAGGGCCACATCAAGTTTGAATGGTCTGTTAGTAATGAAGTGTGATCAACGGAGTCAAATCACATGACCTGGTAAAAGCTACCTTTTTTCCAAGGAATAGTCTTTTTTTGGGAACCAAATATTTGTATCAGTAGTTTTGTAGGTGGAGAGGGCAGTTTATTATTATGCCATTCTTAGGAGCTAGAAGACAATAAAGGATTAATTGAAAGTTTATCAGATTTCACATGCAAAATCTGTATCAAATTGCTTGCCCATTCAGAGAGAGGGGAGGGAGTGGGAAAGAGGGAGAGAATTTGGAACTCAACATTTTAAAGAAAATGAAGTTTAAAAATGACTACATAGAATTGGGGATTAATCAAATATTTTTAAAGCCTGCCCAAAACTTCTTAACATTGGCCAGCTAGAGATAGCAAAAAAGACTCCTGCATGATGGTAAGGAAAAAAAAAACTATTTTCAGAGTCTTGATGAGATAATTCAGACATGTTGAATTATTTGCTCAAGACAAGTTAAATGAACAAACATTTATTAAGCACTTACTATCTGTCACACATTATGCTAAGCACTGGGAATATCGATATCAGTAGAAAGATAATATACAATATAGTACAAATACTTGCCGTCAAAGGAACTTACATTCTAACAGGGGAAGACAACACAGAAAAGGAAGCTGAAAGAGGGGAAGGGAAAATGAACAATAACTTTGTCAAGCAAGTCCAGCAGAGTCAGGTGTTCAGTCTGGAGAGGAACAAAGACATGACTAATCTGAGTGACATCCTTAAAATGGAGGTTCTGAAAGGAACCAAACCATTAGAGAAAAAGGTTGAAGGGATGGTATAGTTCTAGGAGCTGAAGTAAGTTCTAGGGTGAAAAAGTTTCTGGGACATTATAGCAGATTCTGGGAGAGTTAGGAGTGAAGCCCAGAGAGGAACAATATTATTATCAGCAGTAATAGTAATAAGAATAAATAAGGATATTAAAATTGGCAATGAGGAGACCAAGCTATCACTCTTTGTAGATGATATGATGGAATTAGAGAGTCCTAGAGAATCAACCAAAAAGCTAGTCGAAATAATCAACAACGTTAGCAAATACGTAAGATACAAAATAAACCCACATAAGTCATCAGCATTTCTATGTATCTCCAACCCATTTCAGCAGCAAGAATTAGGAAGAGAAATTCCATTTAAAATCACCCTAGACAATATGAAATACTTAGGAATCTATCTGCTGAGACAAACATAGGAACTATATGAATACAACTACAAAACACTTTACACACAACTAAAACTAGATCTGGCCAATTGGAAAAACATTAACTGCTCATGGGTGGGATGAGCTAACATAATAAAAATGACAATCCTGCCCAAATTAATTTACTTATTTAGTGCCATACCCATTGAAATACCAAAAAAGCTTTTTTACCGAATTAGAAAAAAATAACAAAGTTCATTTGGAAGAATAAAAGATCAAGGATATCTAGGGAAATCATGAAAAAAAAAATGCAAAGGAAGGAGGACTTGCAGTCCCAAATCTCAAACTATACTATAAAGCAGTGGTCATCAAAACAATTTGGTACTGGCTAAGAGACAGAAAAGAGGATCAGTGGAATAGACTTGGGGTAAGTGACCTTAGCAAGACAGTCTATGATAAGCCCAAAGATCCAAGTTTGTGGGACCAAAACCCACTGTTTTATAAAAACTGCTGGGAAAACTGGAAGACAGTATGGGAGAGATTAGGTTTGGATTAACATCTCACACCCTACACCAAGATAAACTCAGAATGGGTGAATGACCTGAATATAAAGAAGGAAACTGTAAACACACTAGGTGAACACAGAATAGTATACCTGTCAGATCTTTGGGAAAGGAAAGACTTTAAAACCAAGCAAGAGCTAGAAAAAATCACAAAATGTAAAATCATTAATTTTGATTATATGAAATTAAAAAGGTTTTGTACAAACAAAACGAATGCATCCAAAATTAGAAGGGAAGCAACAAATTGGGAAACAAGCTTCACCTCTGACAAAGGTCTAATTACTCAAATTTATAAAGAGCTAAACCAATTGTATAAAAAAATCAAGCCATTCTCCAATTGATAAATGGGCAAAGGACATGAATAAGCAATTTTCAGTTAAAGAAATCAAAACTATTAATAAGCACATGAAAAAGTGTTCTAAATATCTTATAATCAGAGAAATGCAAATCAAAACAACTCTGAGGTATCACCTCACACCTAGCAGATTGGCTAACATGACAGCAAAGGAAAGTAATAAATGCTGGTGGGGATGTGCCAAAGTCGTACATTAATGCATTGCTGGTGGAGTTGTGAATTGATCCAACCATTCTGGAGGGCATTTGGAACTATGCCCAAAGGGCGCTAAAAGACTGTCTCCCCTTTGATCCAGCCATAGCACTGCTGGGTTTGTACCCCAAAGAGATAATAATGAAAAAGACATGTACAAGAATATTCATAGCTGAGCTCTTTGTGGTGGCAAAATTGGGGAATGACTGAACAAATTGTGGTATATGTTGGTGATGGAATATTATTGTGCTCAAAGGAATAATAAGGTGGAGGAATTCCATGGGAACTGGAACAACCTCCAGGAAGTGATACAGAGTGAGAGGAGCAAAACCAGGAAAACATTGTACACAGAGACTGATACACTGTGGTACAATCGACTGTAATGGACTTCTCCATTAGTGGCAATGCAGTAATCCTGAACAACTTGGAGGAATCTATGAGAAAAACCACTATTCACATTCAGAGGAAACACTGTGGGAATAAAAACACCGAAGAAAAACAACTGCTTGAATACATGGACTGAAGGGATATGGTTGGAGATGTAGACTCTAAATGAACATCCTAATGCAAACATCAACAACATGGAAGTTTGTTCTGATCAAGGACATAAGTAATACCCAATGAAATTGTGTGTTGGCTGTGGGAAGGGTGGATGTAGGGGAGGGATGGAAATAATGTGATTATTGTAACCAAGGAATAATGTTGTAAATTGACTAAATAAACTAATTCAAATAATTATTAATTATTATTAATATGTATAATTTACATAAACATAAAAATTAATAAATAATAATTAATTCAAATAAATTCAATTTAACTAATTAAAAAACATTCAAAAATGGAAAAAAAAGAATAAATAATTAGTAGAAGGTGCTATCAAAGAATGACATGGTAGGAAAAGAAGATAGGCTGGTCACAGGGTACAACAGTTAGACAGCCAGAGGTGTCTGTTGATATCTGCCTGCCTGATGTCAGGAAAAATCAAGGAAGGTCTCAAGCAGATTGGCTAGTAATGTCCCCATTATAAGACTTAATTATGAGAAGACATGAATAAGATTTGTTCAAGATGGGCAGGTTTTAGTGGGTTGTTATTAGTATTTTGGGAAAGAACTTCCAAATTTATGAGCTCACAGATCCATTGAAATATTCAAGAAAAGAATTGAAATTCTCCAAAGTTTTTGTCTATTTTTGAGTAAACTAAGAGGAAGGGGGGAGTGTGTGTGTATTCAAGGTGAAAAATCACTTCTTATGTGAGGGCTTGACAAGTCTTTTTTAAGGTGTTCACTTACCTTTGGTATCTACCTGGCACTTGACTCTCACCGGTGGTTACAAGAAACTATCGCATGTGTAGTGGCCACACTTGGTAAACCATCTCAGAATATGGGCTAAACCAGGTTGAGGGTAACCATTGAGCCACAAATTTGTTAATGAATTAGGGGGATGCATATTTCAAGCACATGAAGACTTCCCTTGGTGGAATGGGTGGATGAAAACAATTTCTTTCAACAGCCATGAAGGTGGCTGAAGTAGGCACTGGGAGCACTTGCAAGTAGGTCAGACATCAAAGATTAGAAGGTCTTTGGTCATCGCATCTTGGGCCATTGCTGGTCATCCTGACTTTCGTCTTGCCACTGAACTTCAATGACTAGAAGAGAGTGTGAGGCTGACTACCTTGGGCATCACTGCCTCACTTAAAACCAATGCTGCCCCTGATTCTCTTCAAAAATGAAGGGCAAACACCAAGGGTTGCAATGATATTTCTTTCTCTGCATCCATTTTGTAACTTAAAATGAGGAGAAATCCACTACATCTCCCAAAATAGCATATTTTACTTTTCAATACATTTGATTGTTAGGAAGTTTTTTTCTTATATAGCTACTTTAAATAGACATTTAACTATCCAAAATGGATAGATTCTAGGACCTGAAATCAGGAAGACATAAGTTCACTTCAGATTGATATTTAGTAGCTATGGCAAGCTACTTGAATTTCTCTAAGCCTCAGTTTCCTCATCTGTAATATAGCAATACTAATAGAAGCATCTTCCTCTCAGAATTGTTATGAGGATAAAAACAAGATAATATTTGTACAACTTTCTGCAAAATTTAAAGTCCAGTATAAATGTAAATACTTCAACTAATTACTTCTTCAAAAGTGCTCTAGGGTCAAGCATAGTGTTTCTAGACTTTATTCAATATTAACATCTTTTAAATACTTGAAAACAGTCATCAGGCCATCTCTCAGTTAAAGATACCCAGTACCTTCCAACGATTTTCAAACAGCATAATCCCCAATAGGAGCATGTGGAGGAGAAAATTAATTATTCTAATGGAGGTTAGAAAGCAATAATATATGCCTGTCATAAAACATGTAACAAAGAAAGATTCTGCATGGTGATGGCACATTTTCCATAGCTAAGAGGTGTTTCTAACAAATTGGAGTTAGAAAGCACTTTATAGGGGTGGGTGGGTGGCTTAGTGGATTGAGAGCCAGGCCCAGGGACTGTCCTGGGTTCAAATATGGCCTCAGACACTTCCTAGCTCTATAACCCTGGGCAAGTCACTTAAGCCCCATTTCCTTGCATTTATCGTTCTTCAACCTTGGAACCAATCACAGTATTGATTCTAAGACATCAAGTGAAGGTTAAAAAAAATAAAAGAAAGTAGTTTATAAAATTTAAAGTGATCTACAATTGTGAATTCAGTACCCTTAAATTGGGTATCTGTCATGACAAAACTGGGGCATATTTTTCCCCTGCATATCTTCCCCTTTTCTCTTACCTGAAAATCTATCCTGAGTTGAAGAAGTAGAAATATTATGCTCTAGTGTTCCTGAGTGCGTGTGTGTGTGTGTGTGTGTGTGTGTGTGTGTGTGTGTAGATAGTAGAGTTCTCAACAGGAACCATTTTTTCTATGCTTGGTCAGGTGAAATGGTGATAATAACAATAACTAACATTTATTAAAGTTTATTAGACACTTTATTAAAAATTTCACTTTGATCACTACAACAACTCTAGGAGTTAGATACTAATATAACCCTTATTTACAGATGAGGAAACTGAGGCAGACAGAGGTTAAGGGTCACACTGCAACAAGTATCTGGGGCTGGATTTGAACTTAGGTCTTTCTGACTTCAGATCTCTATTCAGTCTGTCACCTAGCTCCCACTAGAATGCTTCTAGAATGTAGAGCCTTCTTTTTCCCTAAGTCATTATGATAAATCTTCTAGTCAAGAAGAATTTGAATGCTGAAAGTCACAAGACTGAAACTGGGCTGGATGCCATGTGTCTGTCAAAGCCATGTCGAGTGACAGCTCTTCAAAGGCATTCAAACCTCAGTTTGTTCGGAGGTATCTCTCAGGATGGCCTCTTGAATGTGAGCTGATGTTTTGTGTCTCCTCCACAAAGGGATTTCTGGGTATTTAAATTTCATCTTGGGTCATTAAAGAAGCTTTACTTATAGACAAGCTCTCAGGCTTGTTTCCATTTAATGAATGGAGAGGACTCTGGGAAAGTGAGAGAGTGTTTGAAGTGATGAGTCTGCACATGTAACTTTAAAGATAGCTCTGCTCAAGGACCATGTCGGGAGTTTGAAGGAGGCAGTGACAATGGTGATAATGGGCATGATAGACTCCGGGAACTGTCACAGCCCTGCTGTTAAGTTATTTCAGTGAAGGCCTGACAAAATGGTGAGCAGATCTTTGGGCTCCTCTCTAGTCACCGTTTTATTCGCTGAAGCAGTGTGTCTGTTGCTCAGAGAAAAACACTTTAGTGATATTGCTGAGGTTCCCAAACCCCTGCAGGGCTGGGACCCGATTATAGGAGTAGCCAAATGAGAGGTCAAAAGAGTTAGAGCAGACAGGGATGATGGAGATGATCTGATCCAACTCTTATTTTAGAGAGGAAATAATTTGTCCACCGTCTCTCTCTACTGAATCTATGATCTCCTCCATTCAAAATCTTCCTTCTGGCAATGAAGATCACACTCCAACCGTACCAGCTCATCTATGGATTTTTATTCATGTTCTCCAATAAGTTCACCAAATGGGGACCACCCAATATGTTGGAGGTGCTTTTTGCTTTTCTTCTGACACATTGAAGATATCAGTGTTACCTGTTAGGGCACCTCCTCACTTTCAGCTCATCTCTTTCTACATTTCTCTGAGGACATCTTTTAGTCATCATCTTTTGTAAAGGGTCTCATTGTTTATATGATACAGTGGACCCCCCCCCACATACACAAACACACAGCCCACATCTCCATTGTTCTCCATGTGAAGTCCATTTCTTTTCTTTGGAACCTGTTAAATTCCATGCCACAAAACAATGAAGAAACATCATGGAAAAAAAGATGAACTTTTATTTCTAGGGAAGACTTGGGGGTCATTAAAGGAGTTTTTAACTTTCTTGAAAGTACTTTTTCCACTGTTTGGTGACCCAAGGTCAAATAATAATAGTTGAACCAAGATTCAAAATCCAGGTCCTCTATATCTCTTTCCAGTAGGTTGTAATCTCTCAGATTTTTTCATATGATTCTGGTATCCAGGATTATAATGAAGATTTACTTTTAATTATTATTTTTGTTTAAACAAAGTATTTTTTCTAAAAGAACTATTCAGCTGAAAAAGCTGAATAGGAACTGAAAAGGAACTTAGATAACCACTATTTCACCTTATTTTGAACATTAAAAAATTAAATTCTCTCTTCCCCAAATTAAAAAAAATTCCTTATAGCAAAGAGCATAGTAAGAAAGTACACACCACTCCCTATTAAGCTCTGAACAGTATTAACGGTGAATAACAAACAGGCAGATAAGAAAAACCTCTGGAAACTATCAAGCCAACAGAGACAGAGAAAGAGACAAAAACAGAGACAAAGACAGATATAAACAGAGATACAGTGCCTGTTGAGCTGAGAAAACATTCATCTTATTTTTGTGCCACTCCATTATAGGTCCTTGGGAATGGATCAAATTTAGCTGCAACATTCACCTGTATGTATTGAGGGAATGAAAACCTATTTTCCGTTCCTTAAGTATCGGGCAATGATATAGAGAATTGGTGTTATCATTGACCCTCATACTAAACAAAAATATTGCTTATTCCTTTATTTATCTTAAGACAGCTCCCCAGATACAGTACAACAAATTGAGATTCAGATTCTTTTGATGACTTTCTGTCTTACTGTAAGGTTGGTCGATGTATTGGAATCTCAAACATGCTCAAGCCTGCTTTGCTCCCTGCACAGAAAAAAACAAGGACAGGTAGAACAAAAAAGCAGAAAACGTGGAAAAAATTTAAAATGTGCAGCAGATGCTAACTATATCCAAAAGTCCAAAATGGGGAGGGAAAACCTCAAAAACATGTTTAAGAGCCAACACAGACCCATTGCCTAGAGCAGAACAACCTGAGAGATATTGATGTCATGTACATGCCCAAGTAAATGGGTTTGCTTAAGAAAAAGGGACTTTGAGGCTCTTTTCTTAAAGGGATTCTAATAAAGCTCATACCATGTTGTTATGTGCTTGTTTTTCATTTCTTTTTTAAGTTTGTTTGGCTTTTAAAGCTATTCTGAACCTAAAAGAAACCAATGAAATGGATTTTTCAATATATACAGTAGAGGATTGGATAATCTGAATCTGTACATAGCTTGCTTTTCTTTTTAAGTACATCATAAGTCCATTTACAGCTTTCAGAGACCTGTCTTCTTTGGCCTTTTTTCTTTATGGTCTCTTCTATTCTCTTCTCTGCATTTTTAAAATAGATGCCTCAGTGATTTCTTCCTCCTTCCTTCATTCTCCTTCCTTTCTCCTTCTCTCCTTCCCTCCTCTCTCCCTTCCCTCCTCTCTCCCTTCCTTCCTTCTCCTCCCTCTTCCTTCCTTCCTTCCTTCCTTCCTTCCTTCCTTCCTTCCTTCCTTCCTTCCTTCCTTCCTTCCTTCCTTCCTTCCTTCCTTCCTTCCTTCCTTCCTTCCTTCCTTCCTTCCTTCCTTCCTTCCCTCCTTCCCTCCTTCTCTCCTTCCCTCCTTCTCTCCCTTCCCTCCTTCTCTCCCTTCCTTCCTTCTCTCCCTTCCTTCCTTCCTTCCTTCCTTCTTCCTTCCTTCCTTCCTTCCTTCCTTCTCTTCCTTCCTTCTTCCTTCCTTCCTTCTCTCCCTTCCTTCCTTCCTTTCCTTCCTTCCTTCCTTCCTTCCTCCTTCCTTCCTTCCTTCCTTCCTTCCTTCCTTCCTTCCTTCCTTCCTTCCTTCCTTCCTTCCCTCCCTCCCTCCTCCCTCCCTCCCTCCCTCCCTCCTCCTCCCTCCCTCCTTCCTTCTTCCTTCCTTCCTTCCTTCCTTCCTTCCTTCCTTCCTTCCTTCCTTCCTTCCTTCCTTCCTTCCTTCCTTCCTTCCTTCCTTCCTTCCTTCCTTCCCTCCCTCCTCCCTCCTCCCTCCCTCCCTCCCTCCCTCCCTCCTTCTTCCTTCCTTCCTTCCTTCCTTCCTTCCTTCTTCCTTCCTTCCTTCCTTCCTTCCTTCCTTCCTTCCTTCCTTCCTTCCTTCCTTCCTTCCTTCCTTCCTTCCTTCCTTCCTTCCTTCCTTCCTCCTCCTTCCCTCCTTCCTTCCTCCTTCCCTCCTTCCTTCCTTCCTTCCTCCTTCCCTCCTTCCCTCCTTCCTTCCTTCCTCCTTCCTTCCTTCCTTCCTTCCTTCCTTCCTTCCTTCCTTCCTTCGCTCCTTCCTTCCTTCCTTCCTCCTTCCTTCCTTCCTTCTCCTTCCTTCCTTCTTCCTTCCTTCCTTCCTTCCTTCCTTCCTTTCTTCCTTCCTCCTTCCCTCCTTCCTCCTTCCCTCCTTCCCTCCTTCCTTCCTTCCTCCTTCCCTCTTCTCCTTCCTCCTTCCTTCTCCTTCCCTCCTTCCTCCTTCCCTCCATCCCTCCTTCCCTCCTCCCTCCTTCCTTCCTTCGCTCCTTCCTTCCTTCCTTCCTTCCTTCCTTCCTTCCTCCTTCCTTCCTTCCTTC